>NC_083444.1:3295888-3368212 GCF_020745735.1 Hemiscyllium ocellatum | reverse complement strand
CCCCCACCCCCACAGCTCTCCCCCCACCCCCACAGCTCTCCCCCCACCCCCACAGCTCTCTGTTACAAAGAGTTCCAAAGACTCTCAACTCTCTGAGAGAGGAACTTCCTCCCCACATCAGCCCGAAGTGGGGGTCCCTTTATGCTGAGCCTGTTTGCTGTGGTCCGAGACCCTCCGTGAGGGGAAACCCCCCCCCCGTCAGCATTTTCCCCTTCAGAACCCTATCGATTTCCACGTGATCGCTTCTTATCCTTCACAACTCCCGGGAATAGATTTCCCAACCTGTTTAACCCTTACTCAGGCAGCAACCCCTCCATCCCAGCGGATTGTCCAAGTGAAAACGCTCAGCATCGTTTCTTACGGGCCTGTGTTCACTTTGATTTCTTTCCTTTTAATATTCTTAAAGAAGCTCTGATGGTCAGTTTTTATATTCCTCGCTAGTTTTGACGGCTGTTTGCCACCTTCCTCTCTCAGCGAGTCACCCAGCACGGAAACAGACCCTTCAGCCCGACCATAATCCCAAGCTAAACCATTCCCACCTGCGCCCTCTCCCTCCAACCTTTCCCATTCGTGTACTTATCCCCAACTCTTTGAAACATTGTCAATGTAGCTGCATCCACCACTTCCCCAGGACGTTCAGTCTTTGTGAAAAAAAAGCAAAGCCCCTTGTGTCTTTTTTAAATCTCCTCTCGCCTTCAAAATGTGTCGCCTAGTTTTGAAATCCTTCACCGTAGGGAAACAAGACCTTCCCTTGTATCCTTCATGGATTTATTTTCTGCCTTTATGACCTTTTTGGGTCTTCCTTTGCTACATTCTGAAATTATCTGTGTCCTAGGGACTGCCACCGATTTGGATGCTCTTATGGAGTCATAGAGACGTAGAGCATGGAAACAGGCCCGTCCATGCTGCCCAGATATCCCAACCCAATCCAGTCCCACCTGCCAGCACCCGGCCCATATCCCTCCACACCCTTCCTATTCATATACCCATCCAGATGCCTCTTAAATGTTGCAATTGTACCAGCCTCCACCACTTCCTCTGGCAGCTCATTCCATACACATACCACCCTCTGTGTGGAAAAAGTTGCCCCTTAGGTCTCTTTTATATCTTTCCCCTCTCACCCTAAACCTATGCCCTCTAGTTCTGGACTCCCCGACCCCAGGGAAAAGACTTTATTTACCCTATCCCTGCCCCTCATAATTTTGTAAACCTCTATAAGGTCACCCCTCAGCCTCCGACGCTCCAGGGAAAACAGCCCCAGACTGTTCAGCCTCTCCCTATAGCTCAAGTCCTCCCACCCTGGTAACATCCTTGTAAACCTTTTCTGAACCCTTTCAAGTTTCCCAACATCTTTCTGATACGTAGGGACTGCCACTGATTTGGTCCTCTTGTATGCTTTTTCTTTCAACTTTCCATGCCCTTCCCAAATTCCTTGGTAGATTGATTTATTACTCTCGGCGAATCTTTCCTGCTGACTGGGAGTTCTGCCGAAAATCACGGATTACCTCCTTCAATGCTGCTTGCTTACTGTCGTTCCTGCTCACCTTCCCGCCCAGTTCACTTTCACTCACCTCCATTCTCATTCCATCGTCACTCCCTTCACCCGAAGTGGTTTTCGACCCAAGTTTATCACTCTCGAACTGAATCTTAAATCCGAAAATGTTCGGATCGTTATTTTCCCCAGGGGATAATTTTAACTAGGTGATTATTTAACACGCTCGCCACTTGCTCCCCTTTCAAAGGGAACGGCAGGAGGAAGTGGAGCACGTTGGTTGAGTTTGAGATCAGTCAGGCTTGCAGGGGAAAGTCCCCTGCAGGGAACAGGGATGTGTTCTCGTTCAGTGGCGGGACGCTTGGACAACACCAAGTCCCTGGTACCCTCACCTCCATCACTTAGCTCAACAACCACCATTTTCTCCTCTTATAAAAATTGTTGTTCCCTTAGAGATTCCACATTCTGTCCAGCAAGACGAAAGGTTTTGCTAATGTCCCAATTGTTTACGAAATTGGGAGGGGAGGTGCTGCAGGATTGATCGGAGCTGTCTCAAATACGTCGATTAACTAGTTGTAATGTATTTCTTCAGTTTGTCTCTAATGTCTCTCTCTCTTCCTCTCACCTGAATTCCAACAGCACTGTACTCTAGAACTAGGGAGCTATATAAAAGATCTCTCCGTAGTACACGGTGATCTGTCCAGCATTATCATATTGGACAATTCGCCAGGCGCATACAGAAGTCATCCAGGTAAGTGAGCTTCCCAAATCACCGCCATCTCTTCCACTCGCGGTGGTTACATCACTTCCAGTGTGTGCCTCGTCTGAGTCTCAACATTGTCAGTTCAAGCCCCACCCCCAAAACATGATGCCCATAATCCAGGCGGATTCGCCCACTGTCACTCGCAAAGGAGTGCCGCACTGTCGGAGGGTCAGTGCTGAGGGAGCGCCGCTCTGTCGGAGGGTCAGTGCTGAGGGAGCGCCGCACTGTCAGAGGGTCAGTGCTGAGGGAGCGGGCCCTGTCGGAGGGTCAGTGCTGAGGGAGCGCCGCTCTGTCGGAGGGTCAGTGCTGAGGGAGCGCCGCTCTACCGGAGGGTCAGTGCTGAGGGAGCGCCGCTCTGTCGGAGGGTCAGTGCTGAGGGAGCGCCGCACTGTCGGAGGGTCAGTGCTGTGGGAGTGGGCACTGTCGGAGGGTCAGTGCTGAGGGAGCGCCACACTGTCAGAGGGTCAGTGCTGAGGGAGCGCCGCACTGTCGGAGGGTCAGTACTGAGGGAGTGAGCACTATCGGAGGGTCAGCGCTGAGGGAGTGCCGCACTGTCAGAGGGTCAGCGCTGAGGGAGTGCCGCACTGTCAGAGGTTCAGCGCTGAGGGAGCGCCGCACTGTCAGAGGGTCAGTGCTGAGGGAGCGCTGCACTGTCGGAGGGTCAGTTCTGAGGGAGTGAGCACTATCGGAGGGTCAGCGCTGAGGGAGTGCCGCACTGTCAGAGGGTCAGCGCTGAGGGAGCGCCGCACTGTCGGAGGGTCAGTACTGAGGGAGTGAGCACTGTCGGAGGGTCAGCGCTGAGGGAGCGCCGCACTGTCAGAGGGTCAGCGCTGAGGGAGCGCCGCACTGTCGGAGGGTCAGCGCTGAGGGAGCGCCGCACTGTCGGAGGGTCAGCACTGAGGGAGCGCCGCACTGTCGGAGGGTCAGCGCTGAGGGAGTGCCGCACTGTCAGAGGGTCAGCGCTGAGGGAGCGCCGCACTATCAGAGGGTCAGCGCTGAGGGAGCGCCGCACTGTCGGAGGGTCAGTGCTGAGGGAGTGAGCACTATCGGAGGGTCAGCGCTGAGGGAGTGCCGCACTGTCGGAGGGTCAGCGCTGAGGGAGCGCCGCACTGTCGGAGGGTCAGCGCTGAGGGAGCGCCGCACTGTCGGAGGGTCAGCACTGAGGGAGTGAGCACTATCGGAGGGTCAGCGCTGAGGGAGTGCCGCACTGTCAGAGGGTCAGCGCTGAGGGAGCGCCGCACTATCGGAGGGTCAGCGCTGAGGGAGCGCCGCACTGTCGGAGGGTCAGTGCTGAGGGAGTGAGCACTATCGGAGGGTCAGCGCTGAGGGAGTGCCGCACTGTCAGAGGGTCAGCGCTGAGGTAGTGCCGCACTGTCGGAGGGTCAGCGCTGAGGGAGTGCCGCACTATCGGAGGGTCAGCGCTGAGGGAGTGGGCACTGTCGGAGGGTCAGTGCTGAGGGAGCGCCGCACTGTCAGAGGGTCAGTGCTGAGGGAGCGCCGCACTGTCAGAGGGTCAGTGCTGAGGGAGTGAGCACTGTCAGAGGGTCAGCGCTGAGGGAGTGCCGCACTGTCGGAGGGTCAGCGCTGAGGGAGTGCCGCACTGTCGGAGGGTCAGCGCTGAGGGAGTGGGCACTGTCGGAGGGTCAGCGCTGAGGGAGCGCCGCACTGTCGGAGGGTCAGCGCTGAGGGAGCGCCGCACTGTCGGAGGGTCAGCGCTGAGGGAGCGCCGCACTGTCGGAGGGTCAGTACTGAGGGAGTGAGCACTATCGGAGGGTCAGCGCTGAGGGAGTGAGCACTATCGGAGGGTCAGCGCTGAGGGAGTGCCGCACTGTCAGAGGGTCAGCGCTGAGGTAGTGCCGCACTGTCGGAGGGTCAGCGCTGAGGGAGTGCCGCACTATCGGAGGGTCAGCGCT
Organism: Hemiscyllium ocellatum; assembly: GCF_020745735.1. Lineage (NCBI taxonomy): Eukaryota > Metazoa > Chordata > Chondrichthyes > Orectolobiformes > Hemiscylliidae > Hemiscyllium > Hemiscyllium ocellatum. The sequence continues at coordinate 3,364,044 of NC_083444.1, read as the reverse complement.
GAGGGAGTGGGCACTGTCGGAGGGTCAGTGCTGAGGGAGCGCCGCACTGTCAGAGGGTCAGTGCTGAGGGAGCGCCGCACTGTCAGAGGGTCAGTGCTGAGGGAGTGAGCACTGTCAGAGGGTCAGCGCTGAGGGAGTGCCGCACTGTCGGAGGGTCAGCGCTGAGGGAGTGCCGCACTGTCGGAGGGTCAGCGCTGAGGGAGTGGGCACTGTCGGAGGGTCAGCGCTGAGGGAGCGCCGCACTGTCGGAGGGTCAGCGCTGAGGGAGCGCCGCACTGTCAGAGGGTCAGCGCTGAGGGAGCGCCGCACTGTCGGAGGGTCAGCGCTGAGGGAGTGCCGCACTGTCGGAGGGTCAGCGCTGAGGGAGTGGGCACTGTCGGAGGGTCAGCGCTGAGGGAGCGCCGCACTGTCGGAGGGTCAGCGCTGAGGGAGCGCCGCACTGTCAGAGGGTCAGCGCTGAGGGAGCGCCGCACTATCAGAGGGTCAGCGCTGAGGGAGCGCCGCACTGTCGGAGGGTCAGTGCTGAGGGAGTGCCGCACTGTCAGAGGGTCAGCACTGAGGGAGTGAGCACTATCGGAGGTTCAGCGCTGAGGGAGTGCCGCACTGTCAGAGGGTCAGCGCTGAGGGAGGGTCAGCGCTGAGGGAGTGAGCACTATCGGAGGGTCAGCGCTGAGGGAGTGCCGCACTGTCAGAGGGTCAGCGCTGAGGGAGTGCCGCACTGTCGGAGGGTCAGCACTGAGGGAGTGAGCACTATCGGAGGGTCAGCGCTGAGGGAGTGCCGCACTGTCAGAGGGTCAGCGCTGAGGGAGTGGGCACTGTCGGAGGGTCAGCGCTGAGGGAGCGCCGCACTGTCGGAGGGTCAGCGCTGAGGGAGCGCCGCACTGTCGGAGGGTCAGCGCTGAGGGAGCGCCGCCCTGTCGGAGGGTCAGCGCTGTGGGAGCGCCGCACTGTCGGACGGTCAGCGCCGCCCTGTCGGAGGGTCAGCGCTGAGGGAGCACCGCACTGTCGGAGGGTCAGAGCTGAGGGAGCGTGCACTGTCGGACGGTCAGCGCCGCCATGTCGGAGGGTCAGCGCTGAGGGAGCGCCGCACTGTCGGAGGGTCAGCACTGAGGGAGGGCTGCACTGTTGGAGGGTCAGCGCTGGGGGAGTGCCGCACTGTCGGAGGGTCAGCGCTGAGGGAGCGCCGCACTGTCGGAGGGTCAGTGCTGAGAGAGCGCCGCACTGTCGGAGGGTCAGCGCTGAGGGAGCGCCGCACTGTCGGAGGGTCAGCGCTGAGGGAGCGCCGCACTGTCGGAGGGTCAGTGCTGAGGGAGCGCCGCACTGTCGGAGGGTCAGTGCTGAGGGAGCGCCGCACTGTCGGAGGGTCAGCGCTGAGGGAGCGCCGCACTGTCGGAGGGTCAGCACTGAGGGAGCGTGCACTGTCAGACGGTCAGCGCCGCACTGTCGGAGGGTCAGCGCTGAGGGAGCGCCGCACTGTCGGAGGGTCAGCGCTGAGGGAGCGCCGCACTATCGGAGGGTCAGCGCTGAGGGAGCGCCGCACTATCGGAGGGTCAGTACTGAGGGAGTGAGCACTATCGGAGGGTTCGCGCTGAGGGAGTGCCGCACTGTCAGAGGGTCAGCGCTGAGGGAGTGCCGCACTGTCAGAGGGTCAGCGCTGAGGGAGTGCCGCACTGTCAGAGGGTCAGCGCTGAGGGAGTGGGCACTGTCGGAGGGTCAGCGCTGAGGGAGCGCCGCACTGTCGGAGGGTCAGCGCTGAGGGAGCGCCGCACTGCCGGAGGGTCAGCGCTGAGGGAGCGCCGCACTGTCGGAGGGTCAGCGCTGAGGGAGCGCCGCACTGTCGGAGGGTCAGCGCTGAGGGAGCGCCGCACTGTCGGAGGGTCAGCGCTGAGGGAGCGCCGCACTGTCGGAGGGTCAGCGCTGAGGGAGCGTGCACTGTCGGACGGTCAGCGCCGCCCTGTCGGAGGGTCAGCGCTGAGGGAGCGCCGCATTGTCGGACGGTCAGCGCCGCCCTGTCGGAGGGTCAGCGCTGAGGGAGCACCGCACTGTCGGAGGGTCAGAGCTGAGGGAGCGTGCACTGTCGGACGGTCAGCACCGCCCTGTCGGAGGGTCAGCGCTGAGGGAGCACCGCACTGTCGGAGGGTCAGAGCTGAGGGAGCGTGCACTGTCGGACGGTCAGCGCCGCCCTGTCGGAGGGTCAGCGCTGAGGGAGCGCCGCACTGTCGGAGGGTCAGCGCTGAGGGAGGGCTGCACTGTTGGAGGGTCAGTGCTGGGGGAACCTAAGAACAAGTTACTGGAGTCGGCCATTCAGTCCCTCCTGTTGTGCCTCAGTCTCATCTCCACCTTCCTGCCTGTCACCCAATATCATTCAGCCCGTTACTAATTAAACCTCGCTCTTTCTATCCCACTGCACACTGACTTAGTCAGTTCTCCAGCTCCACAAGAGAAGGAATCCCTCCTTATCTCTGTTTGTAATCTGCTAATCCTCATCCCCATTCTAGATTACCCTCAATGAGGAAACATCCTCCAAACATCTCTTTGTATATCCTCTCTGGCAATTTGTATACATCAATTTGATACCCTCTCTGTTTCTCATGATTTTGTACACCTCAATCAAATTTCCCCTCAGCTCTCTCTGCTCTGAGGAAAGTGTCGCTGATTGGCCCCAGCCTCCCCTCATCGCTGATTGGCCCCAGCCTCCCCTCATCGCTGATTGGCCCCAGCCTCCCCTCATCGCTGATTGGCCCCAGCCTCCCCTCATCGCTGATTGGCCCCAGCCTCCCCTCATCGCTGATTGGCCCCAGCCTCCCCTCATCGCTGATTGGCCCCAGCCTCCCCTCATTGCTGATTGGTTGGTCCCAGTGCAGGGAGCATCCAGGTGAATCCCCTCTGTATCCTCTCCAGTGTAATCCCATCGTTCCGATAGTGGGGGACCAGAACTGCCCACTGTCCTCCAGCTGGGGGCTAACTAACGTTATATCTGGCTGCACCCCCACCTCCTCACTCTCCTGCTGTTTGAACAGAGTGAAGGAGGTGAAGTTAAAAAGGAGTTACAACGAGGGAAAGGAGACTCTGAAAGTTTCAGGGCGAACGGAATGCAGGGTTTAATGTGGAGAAAGATCAAGGGTGTGAGGAGTGACGCTATCGGGAAGGGAAACCCACATTTTTCACACAACCTTTTCACTGAGAGTGCTTTATGGTGTCAGTGTAGAGGGAGCTTTACTCTGTATCTAAGCAACCTTGTGCTGTCCCTGTCCCTGGGAGGGTTTAATAGGGGGACAGTGTAGAGGGAGCTTTACTCTGTTTTTGATCTCATGGTGTCCCTGTCCTGGGTGGGTTTGATGGGGGGGACAGTGTAGAGGGAGCTTTACTCTGTATCTAACCCCGTGCTGTCCCTGTCCCTGGGAATGTTTGATGGGGGAACAGTGTAGAGGCAGCTTTACTCAGTATCCACCCCCGTGCTGTCCCTGTCCCTGGGAGTGTTTGATGGGGAACAGTGTAGAGGGAGCTTTACTCTGTATCTAACCCCGTGCTGTCCCTGCCCTGGGAGTGTGAGAATGGGGGACAGTGTAGAGGGAGCTTTACTCTAAATAAAATGTATTTCGGAGGTGGGTTTTAATATTATTTATTGCAAAGTGGCTGAGATCCCGTTCACACAGTAGATTATCCAACTGGCTGTGAATATCCAAATCCTTGAACCAGAGCTCCCTCTTCCGGCTGTGTGAGATAAATTAGCAACATCAGCCTACATTTGCATAGCACCTTTAACCGAATAACCTGTCTCCACGATGGTCCACAGTGGGGCCATGAAACTAAATTTGACCGCACAGTTCAAGAGCAGAGTTAGCGAGGTTTCAGGAGGGAATTCTGGTGTTCTGGGCCCTCAGGCAGCTGACGGTGGACCCGGCAATGGTGGAGCGGTGAGGATTGGGGGGGATGTACCGTAGGCCGACACTGGAGGAGCACTGAGATCGCGGTGGGTTGTGGAACGCAGGGATAGGGAGCGCACAGCTGGCAATGTGAACACTCCCCAGCCCCCACCCCCTGTATAACCCGGAGTCTGTGCGTGGCCACTCAGCCCAAGGGGCAGAAAGGCTGGTGCAAACTCCGAGCGATCCTGGTGCTGCCAAGGGCTGGTTGCAACGAGACCACGTGTCTCTGGTTCCCTGTTCCTCAAGCGGGTGGGGAGCAGGTGGCCAGTGACGCCTCTTGTGGGCGAATAGCCCAGCTGGACTCTAAGTTGGGTGGATATGGGGTTGGCAGCCCTTGAAGGACAGGGATTCTGGAGAGGAGTGTGTGTGGAAGGATGGGGCGAGAGTCGGAAAACATTGTGAGCCCCAGCCTGAGCATCCAACAGTGACATGGGAATGTTTCTCTTCTCTCCCCCCTAGATAACGCAATACCTATTAAATCGTGGTTCAGTGACCCCAGTGACACAGCACTCCTGAATCTCCTCCCAATGCTTGATGCATTGAGGTAGGTAACAAATTCCTGCTCATCTTGGGGTGAGGGGATGGACGGGGGACTAATTGAAGTGTTCTTCAGAGAGTTAGCATGAACACAATGGATGAATGGCCTCCTGTGCTGATAGAAGTTATATCCATTTGAAGCCTCGATATCTCAAGTGCTCTCTCGACTCGTCCAATGCAGACGCAGTAAAATCTCACCAAAAGCAATGGAATCCCAAATCGTTTGGGTTTCATTTATTGTCACGTGCGCCGAAGTGCAGTGAAAAGTTGTGTTTTGCGAGCAGTCAAGGCAGATCGTAGGGTGTTCAGACAGAGCGAGACAGGAAGTGCACAGAGCAGGGTCACAGTTAGACTGGAATGAGAGCAGTGCAGCCGGCAGTCTGGTAATCGCAGGGAAGAAGCTGTTCCTGAATCTGTTAGTACATGTGTTCAAGCTGCTGAATGCTGCAGCTTTCTCGAACTTTAGTTGGGGTGGGGGTGGGGCTATGTTTAGTGTGAGGCAGGATTTTCACACAGAGGATGGGGAGTGTCTGGTATACACTGCCAGAGACAGAATAGCAGCATTCAAGAGGCACCTGGACAAGGCTATGAATAAGAAGGGAATACAGGGAACCGGGTCCTGTCAGTTTTTGTACGGAAGGGCAAAATGTGTGGGCGCAGGCTCAGAGGGCCGAAGGGCCTGGTTCCTGTGCTGTGTTGGCCTTTGTTCTGCTGGGTGGAAAAGCTCTTTGATGTTTCTGCAGCAACAGGAAGTGGAGGTGGAGTCCATGGGTTGGAGGTTGGTCCCCGTGATGGTCCGGCTTTTGTGATGTTGGTTGAGAGAGGCGGACCGGGCCAGCGGGATGGTTCTGCGTTCGGTTGAGAGGGCAGAGAGAAATTCTCTGTTCTGGAAGCCAGGAGTGTCTTACCTGAACAGTCAGGGGGCGCAGATTTGTAACAGGCCCGAGGGATCGCTGTTGCATCAATCACAAAGCATTAGAACATGGGGGCAGCAGGTCATGAAGGAAGGTGAGTAGACCCATGGAGTCAGCAGCCCTGGGGTTCTTGAATCCAGCAGGGTGGAGCGTGTAAATGTACCAGCCTCTACCACTTCCTCGGACAGCTCATTCCACACGTGCACCACTCTCAACATGAAAAAGTTGCCCCTTAGGTCCCTTTTATATCTTTCCCATCTCACTTAAAGCCTATGCTCCTCATGATTTTATAAACCTCTATAAGGTCACCCCTCAGCCTCTGATGCTCCAGGGAAAACAGCCCCAGACTGTTCAGCCTCTCCCTGTAGCTCAAACCCTCCAACCCTGGCAACATCCTTGTAAATCTTTTCTGAACCCTTTCAAGTTTCACAACATCTTTCCAATAGGAAGATCAGAATTGCAGGCAATATTCCAACAATGGCCTAACCAATGTCCTGTACAGCCGTAACATGACCTCCCAACTCCTGTACTCAATACTCTGACCAATAAAGGAAAGCATACCAAACGCCGCCTTCACTATCCTATCTACCTGCAACTCCACTTTCAAGGAGCTATGAACCTGCACTCCAAGATCTCTTTGTTCAGCAACACTCCCTAGGACCTTACCATTAAGTGTCTAAGCCCTGCCCTGATTTGCCTGTACAAAGTGCACCACCTCACATTTATCTAAATTAAACTGGGGTGGCACAGTGGCTCAGTGGTTAGCACTGCTGCCTCGCAGCACCAGGGTCCTGGGTTCAATTCCCGCCTGTCTGTGTGGAGTTTGCACATTCTCCCAGTGTCTGCGTGGGTTTCCTCCGGGTGCTCCGGTATCCTCCCACAGTCCAAAGATGTGCAGGTTAGGTGAATTGGCCGTGCTATATTGCACATAGTGCTCGGTGCATTAGTCAGAGGGAAAAAGATCTGGGTGGGTTACTCTTCAGAGGGTCAGTGTGGACTTGTTGGGCCAAAGGGCCTGTTTCCACACTTAGGGAATCTAATCTAATCTAAAACTCAATCTGCCACTCCTCAGCCCATTGGCCGGTCGAATCGAGATCCCATTACTCTGAGGGAGCATTCTTTGCTGTCCATATCAGTGTCCTGGGAGGGTGTGATGGGGACAGTGTAGAGGGAGCTTTACTCTGTATCTAACCCCGTGTTGTCCCTGTCCTGGGAGGGTGTGATGGGGACAGTGTAGAGGGAGCTTTACTCTGTATCTAACCCCGTGCTGTCCCTGTCCTGGGAGGGTGTAATGGGGACAGTGTAGAGGGAGCTTTACTCTGTATCTAACCCCGTGCTGTCCCTGTCGCGGGAGGATGTGATTGGGACAGTGTAGAGGGAGCTTTATTCAGTATCTAACCCCATGCTGTCCCTGTCCCTGGGAGTGTTTGATGCGGGGACAGTGTAGAGAGAGCTTTACTCTGTGTCTAACCCCGTGTTGCCCCTGTACTGGGTGGGTGTGATGGGGGGGACAGTGTAGAGGGAGCTGTACCCTGTATCTCCCCTGTCCTGGGAGGGTGTGATGGGGGGGACAGTGTAGAGGGAGCTGTACCCTGTATCTCCCCTGTCCTGGGAGGGTGTGATGGGGGGCACAGTGTAGAGGGAGCTTTACCCTGTATCTCCCCTGTCCTGGGAGGGTGTGAAGGGGGGGGGAGACAGTGTAGAGGGAGCTGTACTCTGTATCTCCCCTGTCCTGGGAGGGTGTGAAGGGGGGGACAGTGTAGAGGGAGCTGTACCCTGTATCTCCCCTGTCCTGGGAGGGTGTGATGGGGGGGACAGTGTAGAGGGAGCTGTACCCTGTATCTCCCCTGTACTGGGAGGGTGTGAAGGGGGGGGGACAGTGTAGAGGGAGCTGTACCCTGTATCTCCCCTGTCCTGGGAGGGTGTGATGGGGGGGACAGTGTAGAGGGAGCTGTACCCTGTATCTCACCTGTCCTGGGCGGGTGTGAAGGGGGGGGGACAGTGTAGAGGGAGCTGTACCCTGTATCTCCCCTGTCCTGGGAGGGTGTGATGGGGGGGACAGTGTAGAGGGAGCTGTACCCTGTATCTCCCCTGTCCTGGGAGGGTGTCCCAGTTTCAGTGCTAACCTGACCTGACTCCTGCCCTGTCTCTCCCTTTGCCTGCAGGTTCACGGCAGATGTGAGATCCGTCCTCAGTCGGAATTTACATCAACACCGGTTATGGTGACTCTCACTTCCAGTTCCCCGCTCCTCTCTCTCCCCTCCTCCCCATCCCACATTCCACACCCATCAGTGTGTCCGGAATGGCCCTCCCCTGCGTGTTTGATCCCTCCCTCCCTCTGCCCAGTTCCCCCCTCCCCTCCCCCCCGCCGTCAGGGCAATCGCACTCAGCTCGCCCTGACCGACGCGTCTGGGCACAGCAGACGACAGTGCCAGTCTCCCTGAAGCCGAACATGTGCTGCCAGCCTTCGATGGCACTGAAGCCACGGGACAGTATTGTACAGTGTTTTAAACAAAGAAAGAAAACACCAGATTTAATCCACCCCTCCCTCTCTCGTGCACGTGTGTGCACACCCGTATGCACACCCACACACACGCACACTCGCACGCGTGCACAAACACACACCCACACGTGCGCTTACACGCAAACACACAAACGCATGTGCGCTCACAAACACGCGCACACACAAACACACTCACGCAAGTGCACACATGCATGCACAGCCGCACGCGCGCGCACAAACATGCACACACAAACACCCCCCCCGCATGTGCGTGCACGCAAACACGCGCACACGCAAACACACAAACGCGCACACACCCGCACGCACGCACACACATCCACACACAAACACACGTGCATGCACACGCAAACGCATGCACATGCAAACACACAAACGCACGCACACACAAACACACACGTGCATGCACACGCAAACACGCGCACACGCAAACACACAAATGCACGCACACACAAACATCCACACACACACACACACGTGCATGCACACGCAAACACATCCCTGCAAGCGCGCACGCACACAAACACACCCGCACACGCAGACACACACAATCGATTATGAAGAAGCTTGTTTTTTTTTTGGTTCCTTTCTCCTCTCCCATTTTTAAAAAAAAAAGAATAATTTTCTTGTATTAAAAAGGAATTTGAACTTTTCTCCTCCCTGGCCCGTTCCCCTTGGCTGTGTTTGTGTTCTCCTGCTGCGTAACGCTCTCTCCCCCCTCGGCCGCCGCAGCGCTGGCGGGGCAGCGTGGGAAATCTCTGCACAAAGCCCGTGCGTTTGCTGTCTCTGCGCACGTGTCCCATTTCTGTGTGAAGGGAGTGTACTCCGGCCTAGCGGGAACGCAGCCTGCACATGGACCACCGAGATCAAAGTGGAATCGGACAGCATCTCCCAGGAGCAGGCTCCAGCAGCTTACCTCCCCGGTTTATGATTGGCCAGTGGAGGTGAGGCTAGGCGAGGCCAGGCCACAGGTCACAGGCCACAGACCACAGGCAGTGTTTTTCGCCAGGGGAGGCGGACGCAGAGACTGGGATTCCCCGTACCACCCGACCCTCGACGCCCACCACCCAAACGATGAGCTCGGAGGCGAGTGGGAGAGGATTGGGTTGGCGCTTCGGTCTCAGAGAGGAGGAGTGGGCGTCTCAGCGCCTGCACCCAGCGGTGGGTCCGTGAAGACTGACTGCTCAGAAGCTGGCTTCACTGGCAGAGATTCTCTGGATCGCACCACACGCAATCCCTGCCGACCCCATCCCTGTCCGGGCTACGGGCTAATGGAAGCTTTTTTAATTTCATCCCTCCCCCACCCCACCCGCCCATTTTGCAATAAAACTTCCATTCAAAGTTTAAATATTTTTAAAATGTATTTTTAAGGTGCTCTCTCTTTTGGTTTCTAGTCACCTTCAGGTGTGTGTTCAATCATTTTTAGGAGGGGAAAGAAATGGAGAATTTGCTCGAGGAATAGGTAACCTGCCAATATCCTGGCTGTTCAGGAAAAGAATTCTGTTTTCCTTCCCTGTTTTTAAATATTCCTCCCTCCTCAATCTGCTTTCAGTTGTGATACATTTTCTGATTCGTTCGCACGGACACTAAATTGTTTCGTGACCCAACCATTAAATAGTATCTTTAAATATTCTCTTGTACAGACGCTCTGAGTCAGTCCCAGGAAGTTGACCCCCAGTCTCTGTCCTTCGTTGCTGACCCTCAGTCAGTCCTCTCTGATTTATTCCTGACCCTGTCAGTTCCTGTCCTTTCTAACTGGCGCTCTGTGTCAGGCTTGGCCGGGGTCAGCCCAGTTCTTGATCAGCTGGAGTTGTTTGCAAAGTTGGTGATGATACCCGGACCAAGTGGGTGAGCCTCCAAGTGGGGCATGCCCGGTCTGTACCCACCGGACCTTGGCAGTGGTTCCTCTATGCTGACAGTACAGCTCTGCTCTTCCTCAGCACTGACCCTCTGACAGTACAGCTCTAATCTCCCTCAGCACTGACCCTCTGACAGTACAGCTCTGCTCTCCCTCAGCACTGACCCTCTGACAGTACAGCTGTGCTCTCCCTCAGCACTGACCCTCTGACAGTACCGCTCTGGACTCCCTCAGCACTGACCCTCTGACAGTACAGCTCTGCTCTCCCTCAGTACTGACCCTCTGACAATATCGCTCTGGACTCCCTCAGCACTGACCCTCTGACAGTACAGTTCTGCTCTCCCTCAGCACTGACCCTCTGACAGTACAGCTCTGCTCTCCCTCAGCACTGACCCTCTGACAGTACAGCTCTGCTCTCCCTCAGTCCTGACCCTCTGACATTACAGTTCTGCTCTCCCTCAGCACTGACCCTCTGACAGTACAGCTCTGCTCTCCCACAGCACTGACCCTCGGACAGTACAGCTCTGCTCTCCCACAGCAATGACCGTCTGACTGTACAGATCTGCTCCCCCTCATCACTGACCCTTTAACATTACAGCTGTGCTCTCCCTCAGCACTGACCCTCTGACAGTTCCGCTCTGCTCTCCCTCAGCACTGAGCGTCTGATAGTACAGCTCTGCTCTCCCTCAGCACTGAGCGTCTGATAGTACTGCTCTGCTCTCCCTCAGCACTGACCCTCTGACAGTACAGCTCTGCTCTCCCTCAGCACTGACCCTCTGACAGCACAGCTGTGCTCTTCCTCAGCACTGACCCTTTAAGATGACAGCTGTGCTCTCCCTCAGCACTGACCCTCTGACAGTACAGCTCTGATCTCCCTCAACACTGACCCTCTGACAGTGCAGCCCTGCTGTCCATCAGCACGGACCCTCTGACAGTACAGCGCTGCTCTCCCACAGCACTGACCCTCTGACAGTACAGCTCTGTTCTCCCTCACCATCGACCCTCTGACAGTACAGCTCTGCACTCCCTCAGCCCTGACCCTCTGACATTACAGCTCTGCTCTCCCTCAGTCCTGACCCTCTGACATTACAGCTCTGCTCCCCCTCAGCACTGACCGTCTGACAGTACAGCTCTGATCTCCCTCAACACTGACCCTCTGACAGTGCAGCCCTGCTGTCCATCAGCACGGACCCTCTGACAGTACAGCTCTGCTCTCCCTCAGTCCTGACCCTCTGACATTACAGCTCTGCTCCTCCTCAGCACTGGCCCTCTGACAGTACAGCTCTGCTCTCCCTCACCACCGACCCTCTGACAGGACAGCTCTGCTCTCCCTCAGCCCTGACCCTCTGACAGTACAGGTCTGCTCTCCCTCAGTCCTGATCCTGTGACAGCACAGCTCTGCTCTACCTCAGCACTGACCCTCTGCCAATACAGATCTGCTTCCCCTCAGCACTGACCCTCTGACAGCACAGCTCTGCTCTCCCTCACCACTGACCCTCTGACAGTACAGCTCTGCTCTCCCTCAGCACTGACCCTCTGACATTACAGCTCGGCTCTCCCTCAGCACTGACCCTCTGACATTACAGCTCGGCTCTCCCTCAGTCCTGACGCTCTGACAGTACAGCTCTGATCTCCCTCACCACTGACCCTCTGACATTACAGCTCTGCTCTCCCTCAGCACTGACCCTCTGACATTACAGCTCGGCTCTCCCTCAGTCCTGACCCTCTGACATTACAGCTCTGCTCTCCCTCAGCACTGACCCTCTGACAGTACAGCTCTGCTCTCCCACAGCACTGACCCTCTGACAGTACAGCTCTGTTCTCCCTCACCATCGACCCTCTGACAGTACAGCTCTGATCTCCCTCAGCACTGACCCTCTGACATTACAGCACTGCACTCCATCAGCACGGAGCCTCTGACATTACAGCTCTGCTCTCCCTCAGCACTGACCCTCTGACATTACAGCTCTGCTCTCCCTCAGTCCTGACCCTCTGACATTACAGCTCTGCTCTCCCTCAGCCCTGACCCTCTGACATTACAGCTCTGCTCTCCCTCAGCACTGACCCTCTGGCAGTACAGCTCTGCTCCCCCTCAGCACTGGCCCTCTGACATTACAGCTCTGCTCTCCCTCAGTCCTGACCCTCTGACATTACAGCTCTGCTCTCCCTCAGCACTGACCCTCTGACATTACAGCTCTGCTCTCCCTCAGTCCTGACCCTCTGACATTACAGCTCTGCTCCCCCTCAGCCCTGACCCTCTGACATGACAGCTCTGCTCTCCCTCAGTCCAGACCCTCTGACAGTACAGCTCTGCTCCCCCTCAGCACTGACCCTCTGATAGTACAGCTCTGCTCTCCCTCAGTCCTGACCCTCTGACAGTACAGCTCTGCTCTCCCTCACCACCGACCCTCGGACAGGACAGCTCTGCTCTCCCTCAGCCCTGACCCTCTGACAGTACAGCTCTGCTCTCCCTCAGTCCTGACCCTCTGACAGTACAGCTCTGCTCTCCCTCACCACCGACCCTCGGACAGTACAGCTCTGCTCTCCCTCAGCCCTGACCCTCTGACAGTACAGCTCTGCTCTCCCACCGCAATGACCCTCTGACAGGACAGCTCTGCTCTCCCTCAGCCCTGACCCTCTGACAGTACAGGTCTGCTCTCCCTCAGTCCTGATCCTGTGACAGTACAGCTCTGCTCTCCCTCACCACCGACCCTCGGACAGTACAGCTCTGCTCTCCCTCAGCACTGACCCTCTGACATTACAGCTCTGCTCTCCCTCAGCCCTGACCCTCTGACATTACAGCTCTGCTCTCCCTCAGCACTGACCCTCTGGCAGTACAGCTCTGCTCCCCCTCAGCACTGACCCTCTGACATTACAGCTCTGCTCTCCCTCAGTCCTGACCCTCTGACATTACAGCTCTGCTCTCCCTCAGCACTGACCCTCTGACATTACAGCTCTGCTCTCCCTCAGTCCTGACCCTCTGACTTTACAGCTCTGCTCTCCCTCAGCCCTGACCCTCTGACATTACAGCTCTGCTCTCCCTCAGCACTGACCCTCTGACAGTACAGCTCTGCTCTCCCTCAGCACTGACCGTCTGACAGTACAGCTCTGCTCCCCCTCAGCACTGACCCTCTGACAGTACAGCTCTGCTCTCCTTCAGTCCTGACCCTCTGACAGTACAGCTCTGCTCTCCCTCACCACCGACCCTCGGACAGGACAGCTCTGCTCTCCCTCAGCCCTGACCCTCTGACAGTACAGCTCTGCTCTCCCTCAGTCCTGACCCTCTGACAGTACAGCTCTGCTCTCCCTCACCACCGACCCTCGGACAGTACAGCTCTGCTCTCCCTCAGCCCTGACCCTCTGACAGTACAGCTCTGCTCTCCCACCGCAATGACCCTCTGACAGTACAGCTCTGCTCTCCCTCAGCCCTGACCCTCTGACAGTACAGGTCTGCTCTCCCTCAGTCCTGATCCTGTGACAGTACAGCTCTGCTCTCCCTCACCACCGACCCTCGGAGAGTACAGCTCTGCTCTCCCTCAGCCCTGACCCTCTGACAGTACAGCTCTGCTCTCCCACAGCACTGACCCCCTGACAGTACACCTCTGCTCTCCCGGAGTCCTGACCCTCTGACAGTACAGCTCTGCTCCCCCTCATTACTGACCCTTTGACAGTACAGATCTGCTTCCCCTCAGCACTGACCCTCTGACAGTACAGCTCTGCTCTCCTTCGGCAATGACCGTCTGACAGTACAGCTCTGATCTCCCTCACCACTGACCCTCTGACAGTACAGCTCTGCTCTCCCTCAGTCCTGACCCTCTGACAGTACAGCTGTGTTCTCCCTCAGCACTGACCCTCTGAAATTACAGCTCTGCTCTCCCTCAGCACTGAGCGTCTGACAGTACAGCTCTGCTCTCCCTCAGCACTGACCCTTTAAGATGACAGCTGTGCTCTCCCTCAGCACTGACCCTCTGACAGTACAGCTCTGATCTCCCTCAACACTGACCCTCTGACAGTGCAGCCCTGCTGCCCATCAGCACGGACCCTCTGACAGTACAGCTCTGCTCTCCCACAGCACTGACCCTCTGACAGTACAGCTCTGTTCTCCCTCACCATCGACCCTCTGACAGTACAGCTCTGATCTCCCTCAGCACTGACCCTCTGACATTACAGCACTGCACTCCCTCAGCCCTGACCCTCTGACATTACAGCTCTGCTCTCCCACAGCACTGACCCTCTGACAGTACAGCTCTGTTCTCCCTCAGTCCTGACCCTCTGACAGTACAGGTCTGCTCTCCCTCAGTCCTGATCCTGTGACAGCACAGCTCTGATCTCCCTCAGCACTGACCCTCTGACAGTACAGCTCTGCTCTCCCACAGCACTGACCCCCTGACAGTACACCTCTGCTCTCCCGGAGTCCTGACCCTCTGACAGTACAGCTCTGCTCCCCGTCATTACTGACCGTCTGACAGTACAGATCTGCTTCCCCTCAGCACTGACCCTCTGACAGTACAGCTCTGCTCTCCCTCAGCACTGACCCTCTGACATTACAGCTCTGCTTCCCATCAGCACTGACCCTCTGACAGTACAGCTCTGCTCTCCCTCAGTCCTGACCCTCTGACAGTACAGCTCTGATCTCCCTCAGCACTGACCCTCTGACAGTACAGCTCTGCTCTCCCTCAGTCCTGACCCTCTGACATTACAGCTCTGCTCTCCCTCAGCACTGACCGTCTGACAGTACAGCTCTGCTCTCCCTCAGTCCTGACCCTCTGACAGTACAGCTCTGCTCTCCCTCAGTCCTGACCCTCTGACATTACAGCTCTGCTCTCCCTCAGTCCTGACCCTCTGACAGTACAGCTCTGCTCTCCCTCAGTCCTGACCGTCTGACAGTACAGCTCTGCTCTCCCTCAGTCCTGACCGTCTGACAGTACAGCTCTGCTCTCCCTCAGTCCTGACCCTCTGACATTACAGCTCTGCTCTCCCTCAGCACTGACCCTCTGACAGAACAGCTCTGCTCCTCCTCACCACTGACCCTCTGACAGTACAGCTCTGCTCTACCTCAGCACTGACCGTCTGACAGTACAGCTCTGCTCTCCCTCACCACTGACCCTCTGACAGTACAGCTCTGCTCTCCCACAGTCCTGACCCTCTGACAGTACAGCTCTGCTCTCCCACAGCACTGACCCTCTGACAGTACAGTTCTGCTCTCCCTCACCACTGACCCTTTGACAGTACGGCTCTGCTCTCCCTCAGCACTGATCCTCTGACAGTACAGCTCTGCTCTCCCTCAGTCCTGACCCTCTGACAGTACAGCTCTGCTCTCCCTCAGCATTGACTCTCAGACAGTACAGCTCTGCTCTCCCTCAGCACTGACCCTCTGACAGTACAGCTCTGCTCTCCCTCAGTCCTGACCCTCTGACATTACAGCTCTGCTCTCCCTCAGTCCTGACCCTCTGACATTACAGCTCTGCACTACCTCAGCACTGACCCTCTGACATTACAGCTCTGCTCTCCCTCAGTCCTGACCCTCTGACAGTACAGCTCTGCTCTCCCTCAGTCCTGACCCTCTGACAGTACAGCTCTGCTCTCCCTCAGCAATGACCCTCTGAAAGTACAGCACTGCCCTCCCTCAGTCCTGACCCTCTGACAGGACAGCTCTGCTCTCCCACACCACTGACCCTCTGACAGGACAGCTCTGCTCTCCCTCACCACTGACCCTCTGACAGTACGGCTCTGATCTCCCTCACCACTGACCCTCTGACAGTACAGCACGGCCCTCCCTCAGCCTTGACCCTCTGACAGTACAGCTCTGCTCTCCCTCAGCACTGACCCTCTGAAAGTACACCTCTGCTCTCCCTGAGTCCTGACCCTCTGACAGTACAGCTCTGCTCTCCCACAGCACTGACCCTCTGACAGTACAGCTCTGCCCTCCCTCACCACTGACCCTCTGACAGGACAGCTGTGTTCTCCCTCAGCACTGACCCTCTGAAAGTACAGCTCTACTCTCCCTCAGCACTGACCCTCAGACAGTACAGCTCTGCTCTCCCTCAGCACTGACCCTCGGACAGTACAGCTCTGCTCTCCCTCAGCACTGACCCTCAGACAGTACAGCTCTGCTCTCCCTCAGCACTGACCCTCTGACAGAACAGCTCTGCTCTCCCTCAGCCCTGACCCTCTGATATTACAGCTCTGCTCTACCTCAGCACTGACCCTCTGACATTGCAGCTCGGCTCTCCCTCAGCAATGACCCTCTGACAGGACAGCTCTGTTCTC
Source organism: Hemiscyllium ocellatum (assembly GCF_020745735.1). Lineage (NCBI taxonomy): Eukaryota > Metazoa > Chordata > Chondrichthyes > Orectolobiformes > Hemiscylliidae > Hemiscyllium > Hemiscyllium ocellatum. The sequence goes on along the minus strand of NC_083444.1, from coordinate 3,348,015 downwards.
CCTCAGCACTGACCCTCTGACAGTACAGCACTGCCCTCCCTCAGCCCTGACCCTCTGACAGTACAGCTCTGCTCCCCCTCAGCACTGGCCCTCTGACAGGACAGCTCTGCTCTCCCACAGCACTGACCCTCTGACAGTACAGCTCTGATATCCCTCACCACTGATCCTCTGACAGTACAGCTCTGCTCTCCCTCAGTCCTGACCCTCTGACAGTACAGCTCTGCTCTCCCACAGCACTGACCCTCTGACAGTACAGCTCTGTTCTCCCTCAGCACTGACCCTCTGACAGTACAGCTCTGTTCTCCCTCAGTCCTGATCCTCTGACAGTACAGCTCTGCTCTCCCTCAGTCCTGACCCTCTGACAGGACAGCTCTGCTCTCCCACAGCACTGACCCTCTGACAGGACAGCTCTGCTCTCCCTCACCACTGACCCTCTGACAGTACAGCTCTGTTCTCCCTCAGCACTGACCCTTTAAGATGACAGCTGTGCTCTCCCTCAGCACTGACCCTCTGACAGTACAGCTCTGATCTCCCTCAACACTGACCCTCTGACAGTGCAGCCCTGCTGCCCATCAGCACGGACCCTCTGACAGTACAGCTCTGCTCTCCCACAGCACTGACCCTCTGACAGTACAGCTCTGTTCTCCCTCACCATCGACCCTCTGACAGTACAGCTCTGATCTCCCTCAGCACTGACCCTCTGACATTACAGCACTGCACTCCCTCAGCCCTGACCCTCTGACATTACAGCTCTGCTCTCCCACAGCACTGACCCTCTGACAGTACAGCTCTGTTCTCCCTCAGTCCTGACCCTCTGACAGTACAGGTCTGCTCTCCCTCAGTACTGATCCTGTGACAGCACAGCTCTGATCTCCCTCAGCACTGACCCTCTGACAGTACAGCTCTGCTCTCCCACAGCACTGACCCCCTGACAGTACACCTCTGCTCTCCCGGAGTCCTGACCCTCTGACAGTACAGCTCTGCTCCCCGTCATTACTGACCGTCTGACAGTACAGATCTGCTTCCCCTCAGCACTGACCCTCTGACAGTACAGCTCTGCTCTCCCTCAGCACTGACCCTCTGACATTACAGCTCTGCTTCCCATCAGCACTGACCCTCTGACAGTACAGCTCTGCTCTCCCTCAGTCCTGACCCTCTGACAGTACAGCTCTGATCTCCCTCAGCACTGACCCTCTGACAGTACAGCTCTGCTCTCCCTCAGTCCTGACCCTCTGACATTACAGCTCTGCTCCCCCTCAGCACTGACCGTCTGACAGTACAGCTCTGCTCTCCCTCAGTCCTGACCCTCTGACAGTACAGCTCTGCTCTCCCTCAGTCCTGACCCTCTGACATTACAGCTCTGCTCTCCCTCAGTCCTGACCCTCTGACAGTACAGCTCTGCTCTCCCTCAGTCCTGACCGTCTGACAGTACAGCTCTGCTCTCCCTCAGTCCTGACCCTCTGACATTACAGCTCTGCTCTCCCTCAGCACTGACCCTCTGACAGAACAGCTCTGCTCCTCCTCACCACTGACCCTCTGACAGTACAGCTCTGCTCTCCCTCAGCACTGACCGTCTGACAGTACAGCTCTGCTCTCCCTCACCACTGACCCTCTGACAGTACGGCTCTGCTCTCCCACAGTCCTGACCCTCTGACAGTACAGCTCTGCTCTCCCACAGCACTGACCCTCTGACAGTACAGTTCTGCTCTCCCTCACCACTGACCCTTTGACAGTACGGCTCTGCTCTCCCTCAGCACTGATCCTCTGACAGTACAGCTCTGCTCTCCCTCAGTCCTGACCCTCTGACAGTACAGCTCTGCTCTCCCTCAGCAATGACCCTCTGACAGTACAGCTCTGCTCTCCTTCAGTTCTGACCCTCTGACAGTACAGCTCTGCTCTCCCTCAGCATTGACTCAGACAGTACAGCTCTGCTCTCCCTCAGCACTGACCCTCTGACAGTACAGCTCTGCTCTCCCTCAGTCCTGACCCTCTGACATTACAGCTCTGCTCTCCCTCAGTCCTGACCCTCTGACATTACAGCTCTGCACTACCTCAGCACTGACCCTCTGACATTACAGCTCTGCTCTCCCTCAGTCCTGACCCTCTGACAGTACAGCTCTGCTCTCCCTCAGTCCTGACCCTCTGACAGTACAGCTCTGCTCTCCCTCAGCAATGACCCTCTGAAAGTACAGCACTGCCCTCCCTCAGTCCTGACCCTCTGACAGGACAGCTCTGCTCTCCCACACCACTGACCCTCTGACAGGACAGCTCTGCTCTCCCTCACCACTGACCCTCTGACAGTACGGCTCTGATCTCCCTCACCACTGACCCTCTGACAGTACAGCTCTGTTCTCCCTCACCACTGACCCTCTGACAGTACAGCACGGCCCTCCCTCAGCCCTGACCCTCTGACAGTACAGCTCTGCTCTCCCTCAGCACTGACCCTCTGAAAGTACACCTCTGCTCTCCCTCAGTCCTGACCCTCTGACAGTACAGCTCTGCTCTCCCACAGCACTGACCCTCTGACAGTACAGCTCTGCCCTCCCTCACCACTGACCCTCTGACAGGACAGCTGTGTTCTCCCTCAGCACTGACCCTCTGAAAGTACAGCTCTACTCTCCCTCAGCACTGACCCTCTGACAGTACAGCTCTGCTCTCCCTCAGCCCTGACCCTCTGATATTACAGCTCTGCTCTACCTCAGCACTGACCCTCTGACATTACAGCTCTGCTCTCCCTCAGCAATGACCCTCTGACAGGACAGCTCTGTTCTCCCTCAGCACTGACCCTCTGACAGTACAGCACTGCCCTCCCTCAGCCCTGACCCTCTGACAGTACAGCTCTGCTCCCCCTCAGCACTGGCCCTCTGACAGGACAGCTCTGCTCTCCCACAGCACTGACCCTCTGACAGTACAGCTCTGATATCCCTCACCACTGATCCTCTGACAGTACAGCTCTGCTCTCCCTCAGTCCTGACCCTCTGACAGTACAGCTCTGCTCTCCCACAGCACTGACCCTCTGACAGTACAGCTCTGTTCTCCCTCAGCACTGACCCTCTGACAGTACAGCTCTGTTCTCCCTCAGTCCTGATCCTCTGACAGTACAGCTCTGCTCTCCCTCAGTCCTGACCCTCTGACAGGACAGCTCTGCTCTCCCTCACCACTGACCCTCTGACAGTACAGCTCTGTTCTCCCTCACCACTGACCCTCTGACAGTACAGCACGGCCCTCCCTCAGCCCTGACCCTCTGACAGTACAGCTCTGGTCTCCCTCAGTTCTGACCCTCTGACAGTACAGCTCTGCTCACCCTCAGCATTGACCCTCTGACAGTACAGCTCTGCTCTCCCACAGCACTGACCCTCTGACAGTACAGCTCTGCTCTCCCACAGCACTGACCCTCTGACAGTACAGCTCTGCCCTCCCTCACCACTGACCCTCTGACAGGACAGCTCTGCTCTCCCTCGGCACTGACCCTCTGACAGTACAGCTCTGCTCTCCCTCAGCACTGAACCTCTGACAGTACAGCTCTGCTCTCCCTCAGCACTGACCCTCTGACAGTACAGCTCTGCTCTCCCTCAGCACTGACCCTCTGAAAGTACACCTCTCCTCTCCCTGAGTCCTGACCGTCTGACAGTACAGCTCTGCTCTCCCTCAGCACTGACCCTCTGACAGTACAGCTCTGCTCTCCCTCAGCACTGACCCTCTGAAAGTACAGCTCTGATCTCCCTCAGCACTGAACCTCTGACAGGACAGCTCTGCTCTCCCTCAGCACTGACCCTCTGAAAGTACAGCTCTGATCTCCCTCAGCACTGACCCTCTGACATTACAGCTCTGCTCTCCCTCAGTCCTGACCCTCTGACAGTACAGCTCTGCTCTCCCTCAGCACTGACCCTCTGACAGTACAGCTCTGCTCTCCCTCAGTCCTGACCCTCTGACAGTACAGCTCTGCTCTCCCACCGCAATGACCCTCTGACAGTACAGCTCTGTTCTCCCTCAACACTGACCCTCTGAAAGTACAGCTCTGCTCCCCCTCAGCACTGACCCTCTGACAGTACAGCTCTGCTCTCCCTCAGCACTGACCCTCTGACAGTACAGCTCTGCTCTCCCTCAGCACTGACCCTCTGACAGTACAGCTCTGCTCTCCCTCAGCACTGACCCTCTGACAGTACAGCTCTGCTCTCCCTCAGCCCTGACCCTCTGACATTACAGCTCTGCTCTCCCTCAGCAATGACCCTCTGACAGGACAGCTCTGTTCTCCCTCAGCACTGACCCTCTGACAGTACAGCTCTGCCCTCCCTCAGCCCTGACCCTCTGACAGTACAGCTCTGCTCCCCCTCAGCACTGACCCTCTGACAGGACAGCTCTGCTCTCCCACAGCACTGACCCTCTGACAGTACAGCTCTGATATCCCTCACCACTGATCCTCTGACAGTACAGCTCTGCTCTCTCTCAGTCCTGACCCTGTGACAGTACAGCTCTGCTCTCCCACAGCACTGACCCTCTGACAGTACAGCTCTGTTCTCCCTCAGCACTGACCCTCTGACAGAACAGCTCTGTTCTCCCTCAGTCCTGATCCTCTGACAGTACAGCTCTGCTCTCCCTCAGTCCTGACCCTCTGACAGGACAGCTCTGCTCTCCCACAGCACTGACCCTCTGACAGGACAGCTCTGCTGTCCCTCACCACTGACCCTCTGACAGTACAGCTCTGTTCTCCCTCACCACTGACCCTCTGACAGTACAGCACGGCCCTCCCTCAGCCCTGACCCTCTGACAGTACAGCTCTGCTCTCCCTCAGTTCTGACCCTCTGACAGTACAGCTCTGCTCTCCCTCAGCATTGACCCTCTGACAGTACAGATCTGCTCTCCCTCAGCACTGAACCTCTGAAAGTACACCTCTGCTCTCCCTGAGTCCTGACCCTCTGACAGTACAGCTCTGCTCTCCCACAGCACTGACCCTCTGACAGTACAGCTCTGCCCTCCCTCACCACTGACCCTCTGACAGGACAGCTCTGCTCTCCCTCGGCACTGACCCTCTGAAAGTACAGCTCTGCTCTCCCTCAGCACTGAACCTCTGACAGTACAGCTCTGCTCTCCCTCAGCACTGACCCTCTGACATTGCAGCTCTGCTCTCCCTCAGCACTGACCCTCTGAAAGTACACCTCTCCTCTCCCTGAGTCCTGACCGTCTGACAGTACAGCTCTGCTCTCCCTCAGCACTGACCCTCGGACAGTACAGCTCTGCTCTCCCTCAGCACTGACCCTCTGAAAGTACAGCTCTGATCTCCCTCAGCACTGACCCTCTGACATTACAGCTCGGCTCTCCCTCAGTCCAGACCCTCTGACAGTACAGCTCTGCTCTCCCTCAGCAATGACCCTCTGACAGGACAGCTCTGTTCTCCCTCAGCACTGACCCTCTGAAAGTACAGCTCTGAGCTCCCTCAGCACTGACCCTCTGACATTACAGCTCGGCTCTCCCTCAGTCCAGACCCTCTGACAGTACAGCTCTGCTCTCCCTCAGCACTGACCCTCTGACAGTACAGCTCTGCTCTCCCTCAGTCCTGACCCTCTGACAGGACAGCTCTGCTCTCCCTCAGCACTGACCCTCTGACAGTACAGCTCTGCTCTCCCACCGCAATGACCCTCTGACAGGACAGCTGTGTTCTCCCTCAACACTGACCCTCTGAAAGTACAGCTCTGCTCCCCCTCAGCACTGGCCCTCAGGCAGTACAGCTGTGCTCTCCCTCAGTACTGACCCTCTGAAAGTACACCTCTACTCTCCCTGAGTCCTGACCGTCTGACAGTACAGCTCTGCTCTCCCTCAGCACTGACCCTCTGACAGTACAGCTCTGCTCTCCCTCAGCCCTGACCCTCTGACAGTACAGCTCTGATCTCCCTCAGCACTGACCCTCTGACAGTACAGCTCTGCTCTCCCTCACCACTGACCCTCTGACAGAACAGCTCTGCTCTCCCTCAGCACTGACCCTCTGACAGTACAGCTCTGCTTCCCCTCACCACTGACCCTCTGACAGTACAGCTCTGCTCTCCCTCAGCACTGACCCTCTGACAGTACAGCTCTGCTCTCCCACAGCACTGACCCTCTGACAGTACAGCTCTGATCTCCCTCAGCACTGACCCTCTGACAGTACAGCTCTGCTCCCCCTCACCACTGACCCTCTGACAGTACAGCTCTGCTCTCCCTCAGCACTGACCCTCTGACAGTACAGCTCTGCTCTCCCACAGCACTGACCCTCTGAAATTACAGCTCTGCTCTCCCTCAGCACTGACCCTCTGACAGTACAGCTCTGCTCTCCATCAGCACGGAGCCTCTGACAGTACAGCTCTGCTCTCCCTCAGCACTGACCCTCTGACATTACAGCTCTGCTCTCCCTCAGCACTGACCCTCTGACATTACAGCTCTGCTCTCCCTCAGTCCTGACCCTCTGACATTACAGCTCTGCTCTCCCTCAGCACTGACCCTCTGACAGTACAGCTCTGCTCTCCCACAGCACTGACCCTCTGACAGTACAGCTCTGTTCTCCCTCACCATCGACCCTCTGACAGTACAGCTCTGATCTCCCTCAGCACTGACCCTCTGACATTACAGCACTGCTCTCCCTCAGCCCTGACCCTCTGACATTACAGCTCTGCTCTCCCTCAGGACTGACCCTCTGACATTACAGCTCTGCTCTCCCTCAGTCCTGACCCTCTGACATTACAGCTCTGCTCTCCCTCAGCCTGACCCTCTGACAGTACAGCTCTGCTCCCCCTCAGCACTGACCCTCTGACATTACAGCTCTGCTCTCCCTCAGTCCTGACCCTCTGACATTACAGCTCTGCTCTCCCTCAGCACTGACCCTCTGACATTACAGCTCTGCTCCCCCTCAGTCCTGACCCTCTGACATTACAGCTCTGCTCTCCCTCAGCCCTGACCTTCTGACATTACAGCTCTGCTCTCCCTCAGCACTGACCCTCGGACAGTACAGCTCTGCTCTCCCTCAGCACTGACCGTCTGACAGTACAGCTCTGCTCCCCCTCAGCACTGACCCTCTGACAGTACAGCTCTGCTCTCCCTCAGTCCTGACCCTCTGACAGTACAGCTCTGCTCTCCCTCAGTCCTGACCCTCTGACAGTACAGCTCTGCTCTCCCTCACCACCGACCCTCGGACAGTACAGCTCTGATCTCCCTCAGCCCTGACCCTCTGACAGTACAGCTCTGCTCTCCCTCAGTCCTGACCCTCTGACATTACAGCTCTGCTCTCCCTCAGCCCTGACCCTCTGACATTACAGCTCTGCTGTCCCTCAGTCCTGACCCTCGGACAGTACAGCTCTGCTCTCCCTCAGCACTGACCGTCTGACAGTACAGCTCTGCTCCCCTCAGCACTGACCCTCTGACAGTACAGCTCTGCTCTCCCTCAGTCCTGACCCTCTGACAGTACAGCTCTGCTCCCCCTCAGCACTGACCCTCTGACAGTACAGCTCTGCTCTCCCTCAGCCCTGACCCTCTGACAGTACAGCTCTGCTCTCCCTCAGTCCTGACCCTCTGACAGTACAGCTCTGCTCTCCCTCACCACTGACCCTCTGACAGTACAGCTCTGCTCTCCCTCACCACCGACCCTCGGACAGTACAGATCTGCTTCCCCTCAGCACTGACCCTCTGACATTACAGCTCGGCTCTCCCTCAGTCCTGACCCTCTGACAGTACAGCTCTGATCTCCCTCACCACTGACCCTCTGACATTACAGCTCTGCTCTCCCTCAGCACTGACCCTCTGACAGTACAGCTCTGCTCTCCCTCAGTCCTGACCCTCTGACATTACAGCTCTGCTCTCCCTCAGCACTGACCCTCTGACAGTACAGCTCTGATCTCCCTTACCACTGACCCTCTGACAGTACAGCTGTGTTCTCCCTCAGCACTGACCCTCTGAAATTACAGCTCTGCTCTCCCTCAGCACTGAGCGTCTGACAGTACAGCTCTGCTCTCCCTCAGCACTGACCCTTTAAGATGACAGCTGTGCTCTCCCTCAGCACTGACCCTCTGACAGTACAGCTCTGATCTCCCTCAACACTGACCCTCTGACAGTGCAGCCCTGCTGCCCATCAGCACGGACCCTCTGACAGTACAGCTCTGCTCTCCCACAGCACTGACCCTCTGACAGTACAGCTCTGTTCTCCCTCACCATCGACCCTCTGACAGTACAGCTCTGCTCTCCCTCAGCACTGACCCTCTGACATTACAGCACTGCACTCCCTCAGCCCTGACCCTCTGACATTACAGCTCTGCTCTCCCACAGCACTGACCCTCTGACAGTACAGCTCTGTTCTCCCTCAGTCCTGACCCTCTGACAGTACAGCTCTGCTCTCCCTCAGTCCTGACCCTCTGACAGTACAGCTCTGCTCTCCCTCACCACCGACCCTCTGACAGTACAGCTCTGCTCTCCCACCGCAATGACCCTCTGACAGTACAGCTCTGCTCTCCCTCAGCCCTGACCCTCTGACAGTACAGGTCTGCTCTCCCTCAGTCCTGATCCTGTGACAGCACAGCTCTGATCTCCCTCAGCACTGACCCTCTGACAGTACAGCTCTGCTCTCCCACAGCACTGACCCCCTGACAGTACACCTCTGCTCTCCCGGAGTCCTGACCCTCTGACAGTACAGCTCTGCTCCCCCTCATTACTGACCCTCTGACAGTAAAGATCTGCTTCCCCTCAGCACTGACCTCTGACAGTACAGCTCTGCTCTCCCTCAGCACTGACCCTCTGACATTACAGCTCTGCTTCCCATCAGCACTGACCCTCTGACAGTACAGCTCTGCTCACCCTCAGTCCTGACCCTCTGACAGTACAGCTCTGATCTCCCTCAGCACTGACCCTCTGACAGTACAGCTCTGCTCTCCCTCAGTCCTGACCCTCTGACATTACAGCTCTGCTCCCCTCAGCACTGACCGTCTGACAGTACAGCTCTGCTCTCCCTCAGTCCTGACCCTCTGACAGTACAGCTCTGCTCTCCCTCAGTCCTGACCCTCTGACATTACAGCTCTGCTCTCCCTCAGTCCTGACCCTCTGACAGTACAGCTCTGCTCTCCCTCAGTCCTGACCCTCTGACAGTACAGCTCTGCTCTCCCTCAGCACTGACCCTCTGACAGTACAGCTCTGCTCTCCCTCAGTCCTGACCCTCTGACATTACAGCTCTGCTCTCCCTCAGTCCTGACCCTCTGACTGTACAGCTCTGCTCTCCCTCAGCACTGACCCTCTGACAGAACAGCTCTGCTCCTCCTCAGCACTGGCCCTCTGACAGTACAGCTCTGCTCTCCCTCACCACTGACCCTCTGACAATACAGCTCTGCTCTCCCACAGTCCTGACCCTCTGACAGTACAGCTCTGTTCTCCCTCAGCACTGACCCTCTGACAGTACAGCTCTGCTCTCCCACAGTCCTGACCCTCTGACAGTACAGCTCTGCTCTCCCACAGCACTGACCCTCTGACAGTACAGCTCTGCTCTCCCTCACCACTGACCCTCTGACAGTACAGCTCTGCTCTCCCTCAGTCCTGACCCTCTGACAGTACAGCTCTGCTCTCCCTCAGCAATGACCCTCTGACAGTACAGCTCTGCTCTCCTTCAGTTCTGACCCTCTGACAGTACAGCTCTGCTCTCCCTCAGCATTGACTCTCTGACAGTACAGCTCTGCTCTCCCTCAGCACTGACCCTCTGACATTACAGCTCGGCTCTCCCCCAGTCCTGACCTTCTGACAGTACAGCTCTGCTCTCCCTCAGCACTGACCCTCTGACAGTACAGCTCTGCTCTCCCTCAGTCCTGACCCTCTGACATTACAGCTCTGCTCTCCCTCAGCACTGACCCTCTGACATTACAGCTCTGCTCTCCCTCAGTCCTGACCCTCTGACAGTACAGCTCTGCTCTCCCTCAGTCCTGACCCTCTGACAGTACAGCTCTGCTCTCCCTCAGTCCTGACCCTCTGACATTACAGCTCTGCACTACCTCAGCACTGACCCTCTGACATTACAGCTCTGCTCGCTCTCAGTCCTGACCCTCTGACAGGACAGCTCTGCTCTCCCACAGCACTGACCCTCTGACAGTACAGCTCTGCTCTCCCTCACCACTGACCTCTGACAGTACAGCTCTGCTCTCCCTCAGTCCTGACCCTCTGACAGTACAGCTCTGCTCTCCCACAGCACTGACCCTCTGACAGTACAGCTCTGTTCTCCCTCAGCACTGACCCTCTGACAGAACAGCTCTGTTCTCCCTCAGTCCTGATCCTCTGACAGTACAGCTCTGCTCTCCCTCAGTCCTGACCCTCTGACAGTACAGCTCTGCTCTCCCTCAGCACTGACCCTCTGACAGGACAGCTCTGCTCTCCCTCACCACTGACCCTCTGACAGTACAGCTCTGTTCTCCCTCACCACTGACCCTCTGACAGTACAGCACGGCCCTCCCTCAGCCCTGACCCTCTGACAGTACAGCTCTGCTCTCCCTCAGTTCTGACCCTCTGACAGTACAGCTCTGCTCTCCCTCAGCATTGACCCTCTGACAGTACAGCTCTGCTCTCCCTCAGCACTGAACCTCTGAAAGTACAGCTCTGCTCTCCCTGAGTCCTGACCCTCTGACAGTACAGCTCTGCTCTCCCTCAGCACTGACCCTCTGACAGTACAGCTCTGCCCTCCCTCACCACTGACCCTCTGACAGGACAGCTCTGCTCTCCCTCAGCACTGACCCTCTGAAAGTACAGCTCTGCTCTCCCTCAGCACTGAACCTCTGACAGTACAGCTCTGCTCTCCCTCAGCACTGACCCTCTGACATTACAGCTCTGCTCTCCCTCAGCACTGACCCTCTGAAAGTACACCTCTCCTCTCCCTGAGTCCTGACCGTCTGACAGTACAGCTCTGCTCTCCCTCAGCACTGACCCTCGGACATTACAGCTCTGCTCTCCCTCAGCACTGACCCTCTGAAAGTACAGCTCTGATCTCCCTCAGCACTGACCCTCTGACATTACAGCTCTGCTCTCCCTCAGTCCAGACCCTCTGACAGTACAGCTCTGCTCTCCCTCAGCAATGACCCTCTGACAGGACAGCTCTGTTCTCCCTCAGCACTGACCCTCTGACAGTACAGCTCTGCTCTCCCTCAGCACTGACCCTCTGACATTACAGCTCTGCTCTCCCTCAGTCCAGACCCTCTGACAGTACAGCTCTGCTCTCCCTCAGCACTGACCCTCTGACAGTACAGCTCTGCTCTCCCTCAGTCCTGACCCTCTGACAGGACAGCTCTGCTCTCCCTCAGCACTGACCCTCTGACAGTACAGCTCTGCTCTCCCACCGCAATGACCCTCTGACAGGACAGCTGTGTTCTCCCTCAACACTGACCCTCTGAAAGTACAGCTCTGCTCTCCCTCAGCACTGGCCCTCTGACAGTACAGCTCTGCTCTCCCTCAGTACTGACCCTCTGAAAGTACACCTCTACTCTCCCTCAGTCCTGACCGTCTGACAGTACAGCTCTGCTCTCCCTCAGCACTGACCCTCTGACAGTACAGCTCTGCTCTCCCTCAGCCCTGACCCTCTGACAGTACAGCTCTGATCTCCCTCAGCACTGACCCTCTGACAGTACAGCTCTGCTTCCCCTCACCACTGACCCTCTGACAGTACAGCTCTGCTCTCCCTCAGCACTGACCCTCTGACAGTACAGCTCTGCTTCCCCTCACCACTGACCCTCTGACAGTACAGCTCTGCTCTCCCTCAGCACTGACCCTCTGACAGTACAGCTCTGCTCTCCCACAGCACTGACCCTCTGACAGTACAGCTCTGCTCTCCCTCAGCACTGACCCTCTGACAGTACAGCTCTGCTCCCCCTCACCACTGACCCTCTGACAGTACAGCTCTGCTCTCCCTCAGCACTGACCCTCTGACAGTACAGCTCTGCTCTCCCACAGCACTGACCCTCTGACAGTACAGCTCTGCTCTCCCTCAGCACTGACCCTCTGACAGTACAGCTCTGCTCTCCATCAGCACGGAGCCTCTGACAGTACAGCTCTGCTCTCCCTCAGCACTGACCCTCTGACATTACAGCTCTGCTCTCCCTCAGCACTGACCCTCTGACATTACAGCTCTGCTCTCCCTCAGCCTGACCCTCTGACAGTACAGCTCTGCTCTCCCTCAGCACTGACCCTCTGACAGTACAGCTCTGCTCTCCCACAGCACTGACCCTCTGACAGTACAGCTCTGCTCTCCCTCACCATCGACCCTCTGACAGTACAGCTCTGCTCTCCCTCAGCACTGACCCTCTGACATTACAGCTCTGCTCTCCCTCAGCCCTGACCCTCTGACATTACAGCTCTGCTCTCCCTCAGCACTGACCCTCTGACATTACAGCTCTGCTCTCCCTCAGTCCTGACCCTCTGACAGTACAGCTCTGCTCTCCCTCAGCCCTGACCCTCTGACAGTACAGCTCTGCTCCCCTCAGCACTGACCCTCTGACATTACAGCTCTGCTCTCCCTCAGTCCTGACCCTCTGACATTACAGCTCTGCTCTCCCTCAGCACTGACCCTCTGACAGTACAGCTCTGCTCCCCTCAGTCCTGACCCTCTGACATTACAGCTCTGCTCTCCCTCAGCCCTGACCTTCTGACATTACAGCTCTGCTCTCCCTCAGCACTGACCCTCTGACAGTACAGCTCTGCTCTCCCTCAGCACTGACCCTCTGACAGTACAGCTCTGCTCCCCCTCAGCACTGACCCTCTGACAGTACAGCTCTGCTCTCCCTCAGTCCTGACCCTCTGACAGTACAGCTCTGCTCTCCCTCAGTCCTGACCCTCTGACAGTACAGCTCTGCTCTCCCTCAGCACTGACCCTCTGACAGTACAGCTCTGCTCTCCCTCAGCCCTGACCCTCTGACAGTACAGCTCTGCTCTCCCTCAGTCCTGACCCTCTGACAGTACAGCTCTGCTCTCCCTCAGCCCTGACCCTCTGACAGTACAGCTCTGCTCTCCCTCAGTCCTGACCCTCTGACAGTACAGCTCTGCTCTCCCTCAGCACTGACCCTCTGACAGTACAGCTCTGCTCCCCCTCAGCACTGACCCTCTGACAGTACAGCTCTGCTCTCCCTCAGCCTGACCCTCTGACAGTACAGCTCTGCTCTCCCTCAGCACTGACCCTCTGACAGTACAGCTCTGCTCTCCCTCAGCCCTGACCCTCTGACAGTACAGCTCTGCTCTCCCTCAGTCCTGACCCTCTGACAGTACAGCTCTGCTCTCCCTCAGCACTGACCCTCTGACAGTACAGCTCTGCTCTCCCTCAGCACTGACCCTCTGACAGTACAGCTCTGCTTCCCCTCAGCACTGACCCTCTGACAGTACAGCTCTGCTCTCCCTCAGTCCTGACCCTCTGACAGTACAGCTCTGCTCTCCCTCAGCACTGACCCTCTGACAGTACAGCTCTGCTCTCCCTCAGCACTGACCCTCTGACAGTACAGCTCTGCTCTCCCTCAGTCCTGACCCTCTGACAGTACAGCTCTGCTCTCCCTCAGCACTGACCCTCTGACAGTACAGCTCTGCTCTCCCTCACCACTGACCCTCTGACAGTACAGCTCTGCTCTCCCTCAGCACTGACCCTCTGACAGTACAGCTCTGCTCTCCCTCAGCACTGACCCTCTGACAGTACAGCTCTGCTCTCCCTCAGCACTGACCCTTTAAGATGACAGCTCTGCTCTCCCTCAGCACTGACCCTCTGACAGTACAGCTCTGCTCTCCCTCAGCACTGACCCTCTGACAGTACAGCTCTGCTCCCCTCAGCACTGACCCTCTGACAGTACAGCTCTGCTCTCCCTCAGCACTGACCCTCTGACAGTACAGCTCTGCTCTCCCTCAGCACTGACCCTCTGACAGTACAGCTCTGCTCTCCCTCAGCACTGACCCTCTGACAGTACAGCTCTGCTCTCCCTCAGCCCTGACCCTCTGACAGTACAGCTCTGCTCTCCCTCAGCACTGACCCTCTGACAGTACAGCTCTGCTCTCCCTCAGTCCTGACCCTCTGACAGTACAGCTCTGCTCTCCCTCAGCCTGACCCTCTGACAGTACAGCTCTGCTCTCCCTCACCACTGACCCTCTGACAGTACAGCTCTGCTCTCCCTCAGCACTGACCCTCTGACAGTACAGCTCTGCTCTCCCTCAGCCCTGACCCTCTGACAGTACAGCTCTGCTCTCCCTCAGTCCTGACCCTCTGACAGTACAGCTCTGCTCTCCCTCAGCACTGACCCTCTGACAGTACAGCTCTGCTCTCCCTCAGCACTGACCCTCTGACAGTACAGCTCTGCTCTCCCTCAGTCCTGACCCTCTGACAGTACAGCTCTGCTCTCCCTCAGCACTGACCCTCTGACAGTACAGCTCTGCTCTCCCTCAGCACTGACCCTCTGACAGTACAGCTCTGCTCTCCCTCAGTCCTGACCCTCTGACAGTACAGCTCTGCTCTCCCTCAGCACTGACCCTCTGACAGTACAGCTCTGCTCCCCTCAGTCCTGACCCTCTGACAGTACAGCTCTGCTCTCCCTCAGCCCTGACCCTCTGACAGTACAGCTCTGCTCTCCCTCAGCACTGACCCTCTGACAGTACAGCTCTGCTCTCCCTCAGCACTGACCCTCTGACAGTACAGCTCTGCTCTCCCTCAGCACTGACCCTCTGACAGTACAGCTCTGCTCTCCCTCAGTCCTGACCCTCTGACAGTACAGCTCTGCTCTCCCTCAGCCTGACCCTCTGACAGTACAGCTCTGCTCTCCCTCACCACTGACCCTCTGACAGTACAGCTCTGCTCTCCCTCAGCCCTGACCCTCTGACAGTACAGCTCTGCTCTCCCTCAGTCCTGACCCTCTGACAGTACAGCTCTGCTCTCCCTCAGCACTGACCCTCTGACAGTACAGCTCTGCTCTCCCTCAGTCCTGACCCTCTGACAGTACAGCTCTGCTCTCCCTCAGCACTGACCCTCTGACAGTACAGCTCTGCTCCCCTCAGCACTGACCCTCTGACAGTACAGCTCTGCTCTCCCTCAGCACTGACCCTCTGACAGTACAGCTCTGCTCCCCTCAGCACTGACCCTCTGACAGTACAGCTCTGCTCTCCCTCAGCACTGACCCTCTGACAGTACAGCTCTGCTCTCCCTCAGTCCTGACCCTCTGACAGTACAGCTCTGCTCTCCCTCAGCACTGACCCTCTGACAGTACAGCTCTGCTCTCCCTCAGCACTGACCCTCTGACAGTACAGCTCTGCTCTCCCTCAGCACTGACCCTCTGACAGTACAGCTCTGCTCTCCCTCAGCCTGACCCTCTGACAGTACAGCTCTGCTCTCCCTCAGCACTGACCCTCTGACAGTACAGCTCTGCTCTCCCTCAGCACTGACCCTCTGACAGTACAGCTCTGCTCTCCCTCAGCCTGACCCTCTGACAGTACAGCTCTGCTCTCCCTCAGCACTGACCCTCTGACAGTACAGCTCTGCTCTCCCTCAGCACTGACCCTCTGACAGTACAGCTCTGCTCTCCCTCAGCACTGACCCTCTGACAGTACAGCTCTGCTCTCCCTCAGCACTGACCCTCTGACAGTACAGCTCTGCTCTCCCTCAGCACTGACCCTCTGACAGTACAGCTCTGCTCTCCCTCAGCACTGACCCTCTGACAGTACAGCTCTGCTCTCCCTCAGCACTGACCCTCTGACAGTACAGCTCTGCTCTCCCTCAGCACTGACCCTCTGACAGTACAGCTCTGCTCTCCCTCAGCACTGACCCTCTGACAGTACAGCTCTGCTCTCCCTCAGCACTGACCCTCTGACAGTACAGCTCTGCTCTCCCTCAGCACTGACCCTCTGACAGTACAGCTCTGCTCTCCCTCAGCACTGACCCTCTGACAGTACAGCTCTGCTCTCCCTCAGCACTGACCCTCTGACAGTACAGCTCTGCTCTCCCTCAGCCTGACCCTCTGACAGTACAGCTCTGCTCTCCCTCAGTCCTGACCCTCTGACAGTACAGCTCTGCTCTCCCTCAGCACTGACCCTCTGACAGTACAGCTCTGCTCTCCCACAGCACTGACCCTCTGACAGTACAGCTCTGCTCTCCCTCAGCACTGACCCTCTGACAGTACAGCTCTGCTCTCCCTCAGCACTGACCCTCTGACAGTACAGCTCTGCTCTCCCTCAGCACTGACCCTCTGACAGTACAGCTCTGCTCTCCCTCAGCACTGACCCTCTGACAGTACAGCTCTGCTCTCCCTCAGCCTGACCCTCTGACAGTACAGCTCTGCTCTCCCTCAGCACTGACCCTCTGACAGTACAGCTCTGCTCTCCCTCAGCACTGACCTCTGACAGTACAGCTCTGCTCTCCCTCAGCACTGACCCTCTGACAGTACAGCTCTGCTTCCCATCAGCACTGACCCTCTGACAGTACAGCTCTGCTCTCCCTCAGCCTGACCCTCTGACAGTACAGCTCTGCTCTCCCTCAGCACTGACCCTCTGACAGTACAGCTCTGCTCTCCCTCAGCCTGACCCTCTGACAGTACAGCTCTGCTCCCCTCAGCACTGACCCTCTGACAGTACAGCTCTGCTCTCCCTCAGTCCTGACCCTCTGACAGTACAGCTCTGCTCTCCCTCAGCACTGACCCTCTGACAGTACAGCTCTGCTCTCCCTCAGCACTGACCCTCTGACAGTACAGCTCTGCTCTCCCTCAGCCTGACCCTCTGACAGTACAGCTCTGCTCTCCCTCAGCACTGACCCTCTGACAGTACAGCTCTGCTCTCCCTCAGCCTGACCCTCTGACAGTACAGCTCTGCTCTCCCTCAGCCTGACCCTCTGACAGTACAGCTCTGCTCTCCCTCAGCACTGACCCTCTGACAGTACAGCTCTGCTCTCCTCAGCACTGACCCTCTGACAGTACAGCTCTGCTCTCCCTCAGCACTGACCCTCTGACAGTACAGCTCTGCTCTCCCTCAGTCCTGACCCTCTGACAGTACAGCTCTGCTCTCCCTCAGCACTGACCCTCTGACAGTACAGCTCTGCTCTCCCTCAGTCCTGACCCTCTGACAGTACAGCTCTGCTCTCCCTCAGCACTGACCCTCTGACAGTACAGCTCTGCTCTCCCTCAGCACTGACCCTCTGACAGTACAGCTCTGCTCTCCCTCAGTCCTGACCCTCTGACAGTACAGCTCTGCTCTCCCTCAGCACTGACCCTCTGACAGTACAGCTCTGCTCTCCCTCAGCACTGACCCTCTGACAGTACAGCTCTGCTCTCCCTCAGCACTGACCCTCTGACAGTACAGCTCTGCTCTCCCTCAGCACTGACCCTCTGACAGTACAGCTCTGCTCTCCCTCAGCCTGACCCTCTGACAGTACAGCTCTGCTCTCCCTCAGCACTGACCCTCTGACAGTACAGCTCTGCTCTCCCTCAGCACTGACCCTCTGACAGTACAGCTCTGCTCTCCCTCAGCACTGACCCTCTGACAGTACAGCTCTGCTCTCCCTCAGTCCTGACCCTCTGACAGTACAGCTCTGCTCTCCCTCAGCCTGACCCTCTGACAGTACAGCTCTGCTCTCCCTCAGCACTGACCCTCTGACAGTACAGCTCTGCTCTCCCTCAGCACTGACCCTCTGACAGTACAGCTCTGCTCTCTCTCAGTCCTGACCCTCTGACAGTACAGCTCTGCTCTCCCTCAGCCTGACCCTCTGACAGTACAGCTCTGCTCTCCCTCAGCACTGACCCTCTGACAGTACAGCTCTGCTCTCCCTCAGCCTGACCCTCTGACAGTACAGCTCTGCTCTCCCTCAGCACTGACCCTCTGACAGTACAGCTCTGCTCTCCCTCAGCACTGACCCTCTGACAGTACAGCTCTGCTCTCCCTCAGCCCTGACCCTCTGACAGTACAGCTCTGCTCTCCCTCAGCACTGACCCTCTGACAGTACAGCTCTGCTCTCCCTCAGCACTGACCCTCTGACAGTACAGCTCTGCTCTCCCTCAGCACTGACCCTCTGACAGTACAGCTCTGCTCTCCCTCAGCACTGACCCTCTGACAGTACAGCTCTGCTCTCCCTCAGCACTGACCCTCTGACAGTACAGCTCTGCTCTCCCTCAGCCTGACCCTCTGACAGTACAGCTCTGCTCTCCCTCAGCCTGACCCTCTGACAGTACAGCTCTGCTCTCCCTCAGCACTGACCCTCTGACAGTACAGCTCTGCTCTCCCTCAGCACTGACCCTCTGACAGTACAGCTCTGCTCTCCCTCAGCCTGACCCTCTGACAGTACAGCTCTGCTCTCCCTCAGCACTGACCCTCTGACAGTACAGCTCTGCTCTCCCTCAGCACTGACCCTCTGACAGTACAGCTCTGCCCTCCCTCAGTCCTGACCCTCTGACAGTACAGCTCTGCTCCCCTCAGCACTGACCCTCTGACAGTACAGCTCTGCTCTCCCTCAGCACTGACCCTCTGACAGTACAGCTCTGCTCTCCCTCAGCACTGACCCTCTGACAGTACAGCTCTGCTCTCCCTCAGTCCTGACCCTCTGACAGTACAGCTCTGCTCTCCCACAGCACTGACCCTCTGACAGTACAGCTCTGCTCTCCCTCAGCACTGACCCTCTGACAGTACAGCTCTGCTCTCCCTCAGCACTGACCCTCTGACAGTACAGCTCTGCTCTCCCTCAGTCCTGACCCTCTGACAGTACAGCTCTGCTCTCCCTCAGCACTGACCCTCTGACAGTACAGCTCTGCTCTCCCTCAGCACTGACCCTCTGACAGTACAGCTCTGCTCTCCCTCAGCACTGACCCTCTGACAGTACAGCTCTGCTCTCCCTCAGCCCTGACCCTCTGACAGTACAGCTCTGCTCTCCCTCAGCCTGACCCTCTGACAGTACAGCTCTGCTCTCCCTCAGCACTGACCCTCTGACAGTACAGCTCTGCTCTCCCTCACCACTGACCCTCTGACAGTACAGCTCTGCTCTCCCTCAGCACTGACCCTCTGACAGTACAGCTCTGCTCTCCCTCAGCACTGACCCTCTGACAGTACAGCTCTGCTCTCCCTCAGCACTGACCCTCTGACAGTACAGCTCTGCTCTCCCTCAGCACTGACCCTCTGACAGTACAGCTCTGCTCTCCCTCAGCACTGACCCTCTGACAGTACAGCTCTGCTCTCCCTCAGCCTGACCCTCTGACAGTACAGCTCTGCTCTCCCTCAGCACTGACCCTCTGACAGTACAGCTCTGCTCTCCCTCAGCACTGACCCTCTGACAGTACAGCTCTGCTCTCCCTCAGCACTGACCCTCTGACAGTACAGCTCTGCTCTCCCTCAGCACTGACCCTCTGACAGTACAGCTCTGCTCTCCCTCAGCACTGACCCTCTGACAGTACTGCTCTGCTCTCCCTCAGCACTGACCCTCTGACAGTACAGCTCTGCTCTCCCTCAGTCCTGACCCTCTGACAGTACAGCTCTGCTCTCCCTCAGCACTGACCCTCTGACAGTACAGCTCTGCTCTCCCTCAGCACTGACCCTCTGACAGTACAGCTCTGCTCTCCCTCAGCACTGACCCTCTGACAGTACAGCTCTGCTCTCCCTCAGCACTGACCCTCTGACAGTACAGCTCTGCTCTCCCTCAGCACTGACCCTCTGACAGTACAGCTCTGCTCTCCCTCAGCCTGACCCTCTGACAGTACAGCTCTGCTCTCCCTCAGCACTGACCCTCTGACAGTACAGCTCTGCTCTCCCTCAGCACTGACCCTCTGACAGTACAGCTCTGCTCTCCCTCAGCACTGACCCTCTGACAGTACAGCTCTGCTCTCCCTCAGCACTGACCCTCTGACAGTACAGCTCTGCTCTCCCTCAGCCTGACCCTCTGACAGTACAGCTCTGCTCCCCTCAGCACTGACCCTCTGACAGTACAGCTCTGCTCTCCCTCAGCACTGACCCTCTGACAGTACAGCTCTGCTCTCCCTCAGCACTGACCCTCTGACAGTACAGCTCTGCTCTCCCTCAGCACTGACCCTCTGACAGTACAGCTCTGCTCTCCCTCAGCCTGACCCTCTGACAGTACAGCTCTGCTCTCCCTCAGCACTGACCCTCTGACAGTACAGCTCTGCTCTCCCTCAGCCTGACCCTCTGACAGTACAGCTCTGCTCTCCCTCAGCACTGACCTCTGACAGTACAGCTCTGCTCTCCCTCAGCCTGACCCTCTGACAGTACAGCTCTGCTCTCCCTCAGCCTGACCCTCTGACAGTACAGCTCTGCTCTCCCTCAGTCCTGACCCTCTGACAGTACAGCTCTGCTCTCCCTCAGCCTGACCCTCTGACAGTACAGCTCTGCTCTCCCTCAGCACTGACCCTCTGACAGTACAGCTCTGCTCTCCCTCAGTCCTGACCCTCTGACAGTACAGCTCTGCTCTCCCTCAGCACTGACCCTCTGACAGTACAGCTCTGCTCTCCCTCAGCACTGACCCTCTGACAGTACAGCTCTGCTCTCCCTCAGCACTGACCCTCTGACAGTACAGCTCTGCTCTCCCTCAGCACTGACCCTCTGACAGTACAGCTCTGCTCTCCCTCAGCCTGACCCTCTGACAGTACAGCTCTGCTCTCCCTCAGCACTGACCCTCTGACAGTACAGCTCTGCTCTCCCTCAGCACTGACCCTCTGACAGTACAGCTCTGCTCTCCCTCAGCACTGACCCTCTGACAGTACAGCTCTGCTCTCCCTCAGCACTGACCCTCTGACAGTACAGCTCTGCTCTCCCTCAGCACTGACCCTCTGACAGTACAGCTCTGCTCTCCCTCAGCACTGACCCTCTGACAGTACAGCTCTGCTCTCCCTCAGCACTGACCCTCTGACAGTACAGCTCTGCTCTCCCTCAGCACTGACCCTCTGACAGTACAGCTCTGCTCTCCCTCAGCACTGACCCTCTGACAGTACAGCTCTGCTCTCCCTCAGCACTGACCCTCTGACAGTACAGCTCTGCTCTCCCTCAGCACTGACCCTCTGACAGTACAGCTCTGCTCTCCCTCAGCCTGACCCTCTGACAGTACAGCTCTGCTCTCCCTCAGCACTGACCCTCTGACAGTACAGCTCTGCTCTCCCTCAGCACTGACCCTCTGACAGTACAGCTCTGCTCTCCCTCAGCACTGACCCTCTGACAGTACAGCTCTGCTCTCCCTCAGCACTGACCCTCTGACAGTACAGCTCTGCTCTCCCTCAGCACTGACCCTCTGACAGTACAGCTCTGCTCTCCCTCAGCACTGACCCTCTGACAGTACAGCTCTGCTCTCCCTCAGCACTGACCCTCTGACAGTACAGCTCTGCTCTCCCTCAGCACTGACCCTCTGACAGTACAGCTCTGCTCTCCCTCAGCCTGACCCTCTGACAGTACAGCTCTGCTCTCCCTCAGCACTGACCCTCTGACAGTACAGCTCTGCTCTCCCTCAGCCTGACCCTCTGACAGTACAGCTCTGCTCTCCCTCAGCCTGACCCTCTGACAGTACAGCTCTGCTCTCCCTCAGCCTGACCCTCTGACAGTACAGCTCTGCTCTCCCTCAGCACTGACCCTCTGACAGTACAGCTCTGCTCTCCCTCAGCACTGACCCTCTGACAGTACAGCTCTGCTCTCCCTCAGCCTGACCCTCTGACAGTACAGCTCTGCTCTCCCTCAGCACTGACCCTCTGACAGTACAGCTCTGCTCTCCCTCAGTCCTGACCCTCTGACAGTACAGCTCTGCTCTCCCTCAGCACTGACCCTCTGACAGTACAGCTCTGCTCTCCCTCACCACTGACCCTCTGACAGTACAGCTCTGCTCTCCCTCAGCACTGACCCTCTGACAGTACAGCTCTGCTCTCCCTCAGCACTGACCCTCTGACAGTACAGCTCTGCTCCCCTCAGCACTGACCCTCTGACAGTACAGCTCTGCTCTCCCTCAGTCCTGACCCTCTGACAGTACAGCTCTGCTCTCCCTCAGCACTGACCCTCTGACAGTACAGCTCTGCTCTCCCTCAGCACTGACCCTCTGACAGTACAGCTCTGCTCTCCCTCAGCACTGACCCTCTGACAGTACAGCTCTGCTCTCCCTCAGCCTGACCCTCTGACAGTACAGCTCTGCTCTCCCTCAGCACTGACCCTCTGACAGTACAGCTCTGCTCTCCCTCAGCACTGACCCTCTGACAGTACAGCTCTGCTCTCCCTCAGCACTGACCCTCTGACAGTACAGCTCTGCTCTCCCTCAGCACTGACCCTCTGACAGTACAGCTCTGCTCTCCCTCAGCACTGACCCTCTGACAGTACAGCTCTGCTCTCCCTCAGCACTGACCCTCTGACAGTACAGCTCTGCTCTCCCTCAGCACTGACCCTCTGACAGTACAGCTCTGCTCTCCCTCAGCCCTGACCCTCTGACAGTACAGCTCTGCTCTCCCTCAGCACTGACCCTCTGACAGTACAGCTCTGCTCTCCCTCAGCACTGACCCTCTGACAGTACAGCTCTGCTCTCCCTCAGCACTGACCCTCTGACAGTACAGCTCTGCTCTCCCTCAGCACTGACCCTCTGACAGTACAGCTCTGCTCTCCCTCAGTCCTGACCCTCTGACAGTACAGCTCTGCTCTCCCTCAGCACTGACCCTCTGACAGTACAGCTCTGCTCTCCCTCAGCACTGACCCTCTGACAGTACAGCTCTGCTCTCCCTCAGCCTGACCCTCTGACAGTACAGCTCTGCTCTCCCTCAGTCCTGACCCTCTGACAGTACAGCTCTGCTCTCCCTCAGCACTGACCCTCTGACAGTACAGCTCTGCTCTCCCTCACCACTGACCCTCTGACAGTACAGCTCTGCTCTCCCTCAGCACTGACCCTCTGACAGTACAGCTCTGCCTCCCTCAGCCCTGACCCTCTGACAGTACAGCTCTGCTCTCCCTCAGCCTGACCCTCTGACAGTACAGCTCTGCTCTCCCTCAGCACTGACCCTCTGACAGTACAGCTCTGCTCTCCCTCAGCACTGACCTCTGACAGTACAGCTCTGCTCTCCCTCAGCACTGACCCTCTGACAGTACAGCTCTGCTCTCCCTCAGCACTGACCCTCTGACAGTACAGCTCTGCTCTCCCTCAGCACTGACCCTCTGACAGTACAGCTCTGCTCTCCCTCAGCACTGACCCTCTGACAGTACAGCTCTGCTCTCCCTCAGCACTGACCTCTGACAGTACAGCTCTGCTCTCCCTCAGCACTGACCCTCTGACAGTACAGCTCTGCTCTCCCTCAGCACTGACCCTCTGACAGTACAGCTCTGCTCTCCCTCAGCCTGACCCTCTGACAGTACAGCTCTGCTCTCCCTCAGCACTGACCCTCTGACAGTACAGCTCTGCTCTCCCTCAGCACTGACCCTCTGACAGTACAGCTCTGCTCTCCCTCAGCACTGACCCTCTGACAGTACAGCTCTGCTCTCCCTCAGCACTGACCCTCTGACAGTACAGCTCTGCTCTCCCTCAGCCTGACCCTCTGACAGTACAGCTCTGCTCTCCCTCAGCACTGACCCTCTGACAGTACAGCTCTGCTCTCCCTCAGCCTGACCCTCTGACAGTACAGCTCTGCTCTCCCTCAGCACTGACCCTCTGACAGTACAGCTCTGCTCTCCCTCAGCACTGACCCTCTGACAGTACAGCTCTGCTCTCCCTCAGCCTGACCCTCTGACAGTACAGCTCTGCTCTCCCTCAGCACTGACCCTCTGACAGTACAGCTCTGCTCTCCCTCAGCACTGACCCTCTGACAGTACAGCTCTGCTCTCCCTCAGCCTGACCCTCTGACAGTACAGCTCTGCTCTCCCTCAGCACTGACCCTCTGACAGTACAGCTCTGCTCTCCCTCAGCCTGACCCTCTGACAGTACAGCTCTGCTCTCCCTCAGCACTGACCCTCTGACAGTACAGCTCTGCTCTCCCTCAGTCCTGACCCTCTGACAGTACAGCTCTGCTCTCCCTCAGCCTGACCCTCTGAC
This sequence comes from Hemiscyllium ocellatum, assembly GCF_020745735.1. Classification (NCBI taxonomy): domain Eukaryota; kingdom Metazoa; phylum Chordata; class Chondrichthyes; order Orectolobiformes; family Hemiscylliidae; genus Hemiscyllium; species Hemiscyllium ocellatum. Next base: position 3,324,047 of record NC_083444.1, on the reverse strand, counting down.
AGTACAGCTCTGCTCTCCCTCAGCACTGACCCTCTGACAGTACAGCTCTGCTCTCCCTCAGCCTGACCCTCTGACAGTACAGCTCTGCTCTCCCTCAGCACTGACCCTCTGACAGTACAGCTCTGCTCTCCCTCAGTCCTGACCCTCTGACAGTACAGCTCTGCTCTCCCTCAGCCTGACCCTCTGACAGTACAGCTCTGCTCTCCCTCAGCACTGACCCTCTGACAGTACAGCTCTGCTCTCCTCAGCACTGACCCTCTGACAGTACAGCTCTGCTCTCCCTCAGCACTGACCCTCTGACAGTACAGCTCTGCTCTCCCTCAGTCCTGACCCTCTGACAGTACAGCTCTGCTCTCCCTCAGCACTGACCCTCTGACAGTACAGCTCTGCTCTCCCTCAGCCTGACCCTCTGACAGTACAGCTCTGCTCTCCCTCAGCACTGACCCTCTGACAGTACAGCTCTGCTCTCCCTCAGCACTGACCCTCTGACAGTACAGCTCTGCTCTCCCTCAGCACTGACCTCTGACAGTACAGCTCTGCTCTCCCTCAGTCCTGACCCTCTGACAGTACAGCTCTGCTCTCCCTCAGCACTGACCCTCTGACAGTACAGCTCTGCTCTCCCTCAGCACTGACCCTCTGACAGTACAGCTCTGCTCTCCCTCAGCACTGACCTCTGACAGTACAGCTCTGCTCTCCCTCAGCACTGACCCTCTGACAGTACAGCTCTGCTCTCCCTCAGCACTGACCCTCTGACAGTACAGCTCTGCTCTCCCTCAGCCTGACCCTCTGACAGTACAGCTCTGCTCTCCCTCAGCACTGACCCTCTGACAGTACAGCTCTGCTCTCCCTCAGCACTGACCCTCTGACAGTACAGCTCTGCTCCCCTCAGTCCTGACCCTCTGACAGTACAGCTCTGCTCTCCCTCAGCACTGACCCTCTGACAGTACAGCTCTGCTCTCCCTCAGCCTGACCCTCTGACAGTACAGCTCTGCTCTCCCTCAGTCCTGACCCTCTGACAGTACAGCTCTGCTCTCCCTCAGCACTGACCCTCTGACAGTACAGCTCTGCTCTCCCTCAGTCCTGACCCTCTGACAGTACAGCTCTGCTCTCCCTCAGCACTGACCCTCTGACAGTACAGCTCTGCTCTCCCTCACCACTGACCCTCTGACAGTACAGCTCTGCTCTCCCTCAGCACTGACCCTCTGACAGTACAGCTCTGCTCTCCCTCAGCACTGACCCTCTGACAGTACAGCTCTGCTCTCCCTCAGCCTGACCCTCTGACAGTACAGCTCTGCTCTCCCTCAGCACTGACCCTCTGACAGTACAGCTCTGCTCTCCCTCAGTCCTGACCCTCTGACAGTACAGCTCTGCTCTCCCTCAGCACTGACCCTCTGACAGTACAGCTCTGCCCTCCCTCACCACTGACCCTCTGACAGTACAGCTCTGTTCTCCCTCAGCACTGACCCTCTGACAGTACAGCTCTGCTCTCCCTCAGCACTGACCCTCTGACAGTACAGCTCTGCTCTCCCTCAGCACTGACCCTCTGACAGTACAGCTCTGCTCTCCCTCAGTCCTGACCCTCTGACAGTACAGCTCTGCTCTCCCTCAGCACTGACCCTCTGACAGTACAGCTCTGCTCTCCCTCAGCACTGACCCTCTGACAGTACAGCTCTGCTCTCCCTCAGCACTGACCCTCTGACAGTACAGCTCTGCTCTCCCTCAGCCCTGACCCTCTGACAGTACAGCTCTGCTCTCCCTCAGCACTGACCCTCTGACAGTACAGCTCTGCTCTCCCTCAGCACTGACCCTCTGACAGTACAGCTCTGCTCTCCCTCAGCACTGACCCTCTGACAGTACAGCTCTGCTCTCCCTCAGCCTGACCCTCTGACAGTACAGCTCTGCTCCCCCTCAGCACTGACCCTCTGACAGTACAGCTCTGCTCTCCCTCAGCACTGACCCTCTGACAGTACAGCTCTGCTCCCCTCAGCACTGACCCTCTGACAGTACAGCTCTGCTCTCCCTCAGCACTGACCCTCTGACAGTACAGCTCTGCTCTCCCTCAGTCCTGACCCTCTGACAGTACAGCTCTGCTCTCCCTCAGCACTGACCCTCTGACAGTACAGCTCTGCTCTCCCTCAGCACTGACCCTCTGACAGTACAGCTCTGCTCTCCCTCAGTCCTGACCCTCTGACAGTACAGCTCTGCTCTCCCTCAGTCCTGACCCTCTGACAGTACAGCTCTGCTCTCCCTCAGCACTGACCCTCTGACAGTACAGCTCTGCTCTCCCTCACCACTGACCCTCTGACAGTACAGCTCTGCTCTCCCTCAGCCCTGACCCTCTGACAGTACAGCTCTGCTCTCCCTCAGCACTGACCCTCTGACAGTACAGCTCTGCTCTCCCTCAGCATGACCCTCTGACAGTACAGCTCTGCTCTCCCTCAGCACTGACCCTCTGACAGTACAGCTCTGCTCTCCCTCAGCCTGACCCTCTGACAGTACAGCTCTGCTCTCCCTCAGCACTGACCCTCTGACAGTACAGCTCTGCTCTCCCTCAGCACTGACCCTCTGACAGTACAGCTCTGCTCTCCCTCAGCACTGACCCTCTGACAGTACAGCTCTGCTCTCCCTCAGCACTGACCCTCTGACAGTACAGCTCTGCTCTCCCTCAGCACTGACCCTCTGACAGTACAGCTCTGCTCTCCCTCAGCACTGACCCTCTGACAGTACAGCTCTGCTCTCCCTCAGCACTGACCCTCTGACAGTACAGCTCTGCTCTCCCTCAGTCCTGACCCTCTGACAGTACAGCTCTGCTCTCCCTCAGCACTGACCCTCTGACAGTACAGCTCTGCTCTCCCTCAGCACTGACCCTCTGACAGTACAGCTCTGCTCTCCCTCAGCACTGACCCTCTGACAGTACAGCTCTGCTCTCCCTCAGCACTGACCCTCTGACAGTACAGCTCTGCTCTCCCTCAGTCCTGACCCTCTGACAGTACAGCTCTGCTCTCCCTCAGCACTGACCCTCTGACAGTACAGCTCTGCTCTCCCTCAGCACTGACCCTCTGACAGTACAGCTCTGCTCTCCCTCAGCACTGACCCTCTGACAGTACAGCTCTGCTCTCCCTCAGTCCTGACCCTCTGACAGTACAGCTCTGCTCTCCCTCAGCACTGACCCTCTGACAGTACAGCTCTGCTCTCCCTCAGTCCTGACCCTCTGACAGTACAGCTCTGCTCTCCCTCAGCACTGACCCTCTGACAGTACAGCTCTGCTCTCCCACAGCACTGACCCTCTGACAGGACAGCTCTGATCTCCCTCAGCACTGACCCTCTGACAGTACAGCTCTGCTCTCCCTCAGCACTGACCCTCTGACAGTACAGCTCTGCTCTCCCTCAGCACTGACCCTCTGACAGTACAGCTCTGCTCTCCCTCAGTCCTGACCCTCTGACAGTACAGCTCTGCTCTCCCTCAGCACTGACCCTCTGACAGTACAGCTCTGCTCTCCCTCAGCCCTGACCCTCTGACAGTACAGCTCTGCTCTCCCTCAGCCTGACCCTCTGACAGTACAGCTCTGCTCTCCCTCAGCACTGACCCTCTGACAGTACAGCTCTGCTCTCCCTCAGCACTGACCCTCTGACAGTACAGCTCTGCTCTCCCTCAGCACTGACCCTCTGACAGTACAGCTCTGCTCTCCCTCAGCACTGACCCTCTGACAGTACAGCTCTGCTCTCCCTCAGCACTGACCCTCTGACAGTACAGCTCTGCTCTCCCTCAGCACTGACCCTCTGACAGTACAGCTCTGCTCTCCCTCAGCACTGACCCTCTGACAGTACAGCTCTGCTCTCCCTCAGCACTGACCCTCTGACAGTACAGCTCTGCTCTCCCTCAGCACTGACCCTCTGACAGTACAGCTCTGCTCTCCCTCAGCACTGACCCTCTGACAGTACAGCTCTGCTCTCCCTCAGCACTGACCTCTGACAGTACAGCTCTGCTCTCCCTCAGCACTGACCCTCTGACAGTACAGCTCTGCTCTCCCTCAGCACTGACCCTCTGACAGTACAGCTCTGCTCTCCCTCAGCACTGACCCTCTGACAGTACAGCTCTGCTCTCCCTCAGCACTGACCCTCTGACAGTACAGCTCTGCTCTCCCTCAGCACTGACCTCTGACAGTACAGCTCTGCTCTCCCTCAGCACTGACCCTCTGACAGTACAGCTCTGCTCTCCCTCAGCACTGACCCTCTGACAGTACAGCTCTGCTCTCCCTCAGCACTGACCCTCTGACAGTACAGCTCTGCTCTCCCTCAGCACTGACCCTCTGACAGTACAGCTCTGCTCTCCCTCAGCACTGACCTCTGACAGTACAGCTCTGCTCTCCCTCAGCACTGACCCTCTGACAGTACAGCTCTGCTCTCCCTCAGCACTGACCCTCTGACAGTACAGCTCTGCTCTCCCTCAGTCCTGACCCTCTGACAGTACAGCTCTGCTCTCCCTCAGCACTGACCCTCTGACAGTACAGCTCTGCTCTCCCTCAGCACTGACCCTCTGACAGTACAGCTCTGCTCTCCCTCAGCACTGACCCTCTGACAGTACAGCTCTGCTCTCCCTCAGCACTGACCCTCTGACAGTACAGCTCTGCTCTCCCTCAGCACTGACCCTCTGACAGTACAGCTCTGCTCTCCCTCAGCACTGACCCTCTGACAGTACAGCTCTGCTCTCCCTCAGCACTGACCCTCTGACAGTACAGCTCTGCTCTCCCTCAGCCTGACCCTCTGACAGTACAGCTCTGCTCTCCCTCAGCACTGACCCTCTGACAGTACAGCTCTGCTCTCCCTCAGCACTGACCCTCTGACAGTACAGCTCTGCTCTCCCTCAGCACTGACCCTCTGACAGTACAGCTCTGCTCTCCCTCAGCACTGACCCTCTGACAGTACAGCTCTGCTCTCCCTCAGCACTGACCCTCTGACAGTACAGCTCTGCTCTCCCTCAGCACTGACCCTCTGACAGTACAGCTCTGCTCTCCCTCAGCACTGACCCTCTGACAGTACAGCTCTGCTCTCCCTCAGCACTGACCCTCTGACAGTACAGCTCTGCTCTCCCTCAGTCCTGACCCTCTGACAGTACAGCTCTGCTCTCCCTCAGCACTGACCCTCTGACAGTACAGCTCTGCTCTCCCTCAGTCCTGACCCTCTGACAGTACAGCTCTGCTCTCCCTCAGCACTGACCCTCTGACAGTACAGCTCTGCTCTCCCTCAGCACTGACCCTCTGACAGTACAGCTCTGCTCTCCCTCAGCACTGACCCTCTGACAGTACAGCTCTGCTCTCCCTCAGCACTGACCCTCTGACAGTACAGCTCTGCTCTCCCTCAGCACTGACCCTCTGACAGTACAGCTCTGCTCTCCCTCAGCCTGACCCTCTGACAGTACAGCTCTGCTCTCCCTCAGCACTGACCCTCTGACAGTACAGCTCTGCTCTCCCTCAGCCCTGACCCTCTGACAGTACAGCTCTGCTCTCCCTCAGCCTGACCCTCTGACAGTACAGCTCTGCTCTCCCTCAGCACTGACCCTCTGACAGTACAGCTCTGCTCTCCCTCAGCACTGACCCTCTGACAGTACAGCTCTGCTCCCCCTCAGCACTGACCCTCTGACAGTACAGCTCTGCTCTCCCTCAGCACTGACCCTCTGACAGTACAGCTCTGCTCTCCCTCAGCACTGACCCTCTGACAGTACAGCTCTGCTCTCCCTCAGCACTGACCCTCTGACAGTACAGCTCTGCTCTCCCTCAGCACTGACCCTCTGACAGTACAGCTCTGCTCTCCCTCAGCACTGACCCTCTGACAGTACAGCTCTGCTCTCCCTCAGCACTGACCCTCTGACAGTACAGCTCTGCTCTCCCTCAGCACTGACCCTCTGACAGTACAGCTCTGCTCTCCCTCAGCACTGACCCTCTGACAGTACAGCTCTGCTCTCCCTCAGCACTGACCCTCTGACAGTACAGCTCTGCTCTCCCTCAGCACTGACCCTCTGACAGTACAGCTCTGCTCTCCCTCAGCACTGACCCTCTGACAGTACAGCTCTGCTCTCCCTCAGCACTGACCCTCTGACAGTACAGCTCTGCTCTCCCTCAGCACTGACCCTCTGACAGTACAGCTCTGCTCTCCCTCAGCCTGACCCTCTGACAGTACAGCTCTGCTCTCCCTCAGCACTGACCCTCTGACAGTACAGCTCTGCTCTCCCTCAGCACTGACCCTCTGACAGTACAGCTCTGCTCTCCCTCAGCACTGACCCTCTGACAGTACAGCTCTGCTCTCCCTCAGCACTGACCCTCTGACAGTACAGCTCTGCTCTCCCTCAGCACTGACCCTCTGACAGTACAGCTCTGCTCTCCCTCAGCACTGACCCTCTGACAGTACAGCTCTGCTCTCCCTCAGCACTGACCCTCTGACAGTACAGCTCTGCTCTCCCTCAGCACTGACCCTCTGACAGTACAGCTCTGCTCTCCCTCAGCACTGACCCTCTGACAGTACAGCTCTGCTCTCCCTCAGCACTGACCCTCTGACAGTACAGCTCTGCTCCCCTCAGCACTGACCCTCTGACAGTACAGCTCTGCTCTCCCTCAGCACTGACCCTCTGACAGTACAGCTCTGCTCTCCCTCAGCCTGACCCTCTGACAGTACAGCTCTGCTCTCCCTCAGCACTGACCCTCTGACAGTACAGCTCTGCTCTCCCTCAGCACTGACCCTCTGACAGTACAGCTCTGCTCTCCCTCAGCACTGACCCTCTGACAGTACAGCTCTGCTCTCCCTCAGCACTGACCCTCTGACAGTACAGCTCTGCTCTCCCTCAGCACTGACCCTCTGACAGTACAGCTCTGCTCTCCCTCAGCACTGACCCTCTGACAGTACAGCTCTGCTCTCCCTCAGTCCTGACCCTCTGACAGTACAGCTCTGCTCTCCCTCAGCACTGACCCTCTGACAGTACAGCTCTGCTCTCCCTCAGCCTGACCCTCTGACAGTACAGCTCTGCTCTCCCTCAGCCTGACCCTCTGACAGTACAGCTCTGCTCTCCCTCAGCACTGACCCTCTGACAGTACAGCTCTGCTCTCCCTCACCACTGACCCTCTGACAGTACAGCTCTGCTCTCCCTCAGCACTGACCCTCTGACAGTACAGCTCTGCTCTCCCTCAGCACTGACCCTCTGACAGTACAGCTCTGCTCTCCCTCAGCACTGACCCTCTGACAGTACAGCTCTGCTCTCCCTCAGCACTGACCCTCTGACAGTACAGCTCTGCTCTCCCTCAGCCTGACCCTCTGACAGTACAGCTCTGCTCTCCCTCAGCACTGACCCTCTGACAGTACAGCTCTGCTCTCCCTCAGCACTGACCCTCTGACAGTACAGCTCTGCTCTCCCTCAGCACTGACCCTCTGACAGTACAGCTCTGCTCTCCCTCAGCACTGACCCTCTGACAGTACAGCTCTGCTCTCCCTCAGTCCAGACCCTCTGACAGTACAGCTCTGCTCTCCCTCAGCACTGACCCTCTGACAGTACAGCTCTGCTCTCCCTCAGCACTGACCCTCTGACAGTACAGCTCTGCTCTCCCTCAGCACTGACCCTCTGACAGTACAGCTCTGCTCTCCCTCAGTCCTGACCCTCTGACAGTACAGCTCTGCTCTCCCTCAGCACTGACCCTCTGACAGTACAGCTCTGCTCTCCCTCAGTCCTGACCCTCTGACAGTACAGCTCTGCTCTCCCTCAGCACTGACCCTCTGACAGTACAGCTCTGCTCTCCCTCAGCACTGACCCTCTGACAGTACAGCTCTGCTCTCCCTCAGCACTGACCCTCTGAAAGTACAGCTCTGCTCTCCCTCAGCACTGACCCTCTGACAGTACAGCTCTGCTCTCCCTCAGCACTGACCCTCTGACAGTACAGCTCTGCTCTCCCTCAGCCTGACCCTCTGACAGTACAGCTCTGCTCTCCCTCAGCACTGACCCTCTGACAGTACAGCTCTGCTCTCCCTCAGCCCTGACCCTCTGACAGTACAGCTCTGCTCTCCCTCAGTCCTGACCCTCTGACAGTACAGCTCTGCTCTCCCTCAGCACTGACCCTCTGACAGTACAGCTCTGCTCTCCCTCAGCACTGACCCTCTGACAGTACAGCTCTGCTCTCCCTCAGCACTGACCCTCTGACAGTACAGCTCTGCTCTCCCTCAGCACTGACCCTCTGACAGTACAGCTCTGCTCTCCCTCAGCACTGACCCTCTGACAGTACAGCTCTGCTCTCCCTCAGCACTGACCTCTGACAGTACAGCTCTGCTCTCCCTCAGCACTGACCCTCTGACAGTACAGCTCTGCTCTCCCTCAGCACTGACCCTCTGACAGTACAGCTCTGCTCTCCCTCAGCACTGACCCTCTGACAGTACAGCTCTGCTCTCCCTCAGCACTGACCCTCTGACAGTACAGCTCTGCTCTCCCTCAGCACTGACCCTCTGACAGTACAGCTCTGCTCTCCCTCAGCACTGACCCTCTGACAGTACAGCTCTGCTCTCCCTCAGCACTGACCCTCTGACAGTACAGCTCTGCTCTCCCTCAGCACTGACCCTCTGACAGTACAGCTCTGCTCTCCCTCAGCACTGACCCTCTGACAGTACAGCTCTGCTCTCCCTCAGCACTGACCCTCTGACAGTACAGCTCTGCTCTCCCTCAGCACTGACCCTCTGACAGTACAGCTCTGCTCTCCCTCAGCACTGACCCTCTGACAGTACAGCTCTGCTCTCCCTCAGCACTGACCCTCTGACAGTACAGCTCTGCTCTCCCTCAGCACTGACCCTCTGACAGTACAGCTCTGCTCTCCCTGAGTCCTGACTGTCTGACAGGACAGCTCTGCTCTCCCTCAGCACTGACCCTCTGACAGTACAGCTCTGCTCTCCCTCAGCACTGACCCTCTGACAGTACAGCTCTGCTCTCCCTCAGCCTGACCCTCTGACAGTACAGCTCTGCTCTCCCTCAGCACTGACCCTCTGACAGTACAGCTCTGCTCTCCCTCACCACTGACCCTCTGACAGTACAGCTCTGTTCTCCCTCAGCACTGACCCTCTGACAGTACAGCTCTGCTCTCCCTCAGCACTGACCCTCTGACAGTACAGCTCTGCTCTCCCTCAGCACTGACCCTCTGACAGTACAGCTCTGCTCTCCCTCAGCACTGACCCTCTGACAGTACAGCTCTGCTCTCCCTCAGCACTGACCCTCTGACAGTACAGCTCTGCTCTCCCTCAGTCCTGACCCTCTGACAGTACAGCTCTGCTCTCCCTCAGCACTGACCCTCTGACAGTACAGCTCTGCTCTCCCTCAGCACTGACCCTCTGACAGTACAGCTCTGCTCTCCCTCAGCACTGACCCTCTGACAGTACAGCTCTGCTCTCCCTCAGCACTGACCCTCTGACAGTACAGCTCTGCTCTCCCTCAGTCCTGACCCTCTGACAGTACAGCTCTGCTCTCCCTCAGCACTGACCCTCTGACAGTACAGCTCTGCTCTCCCTCAGCACTGACCCTCTGACAGTACAGCTCTGCTCTCCCTCAGCACTGACCCTCTGACATTACAGCTCTGCTCTCCCTCAGTCCTGACCCTCTGACAGTACAGCTCTGCTCTCCCTCAGCACTGACCCTCTGACAGTACAGCTCTGCTCTCCCTCAGTCCTGACCCTCTGACAGTACAGCTCTGCTCTCCCTCAGCACTGACCCTCTGACAGTACAGCTCTGCTCTCCCTCAGCACTGACCCTCTGACAGTACAGCTCTGCTCTCCCTCAGCACTGACCCTCTGACAGTACAGCTCTGCTCCCCCTCAGCACTGACCCTCTGACAGTACAGCTCTGCTCTCCCTCAGCACTGACCCTCTGACAGTACAGCTCTGCTCTCCCTCAGCCTGACCCTCTGACAGTACAGCTCTGCTCTCCCTCAGCACTGACCCTCTGACAGTACAGCTCTGCTCTCCCTCAGCCCTGACCCTCTGACAGTACAGCTCTGCTCTCCCTCAGTCCTGACCCTCTGACAGTACAGCTCTGCTCTCCCTCAGCACTGACCCTCTGACAGTACAGCTCTGCTCTCCCTCAGCACTGACCCTCTGACAGTACAGCTCTGCTCTCCCTCAGCACTGACCCTCTGACAGTACAGCTCTGCTCTCCCTCAGCACTGACCCTCTGACAGTACAGCTCTGCTCTCCCTCAGCACTGACCCTCTGACAGTACAGCTCTGCTCTCCCTCAGCACTGACCTCTGACAGTACAGCTCTGCTCTCCCTCAGCACTGACCCTCTGACAGTACAGCTCTGCTCTCCCTCAGCACTGACCCTCTGACAGTACAGCTCTGCTCTCCCTCAGCACTGACCCTCTGACAGTACAGCTCTGCTCTCCCTCAGCACTGACCCTCTGACAGTACAGCTCTGCTCTCCCTCAGCACTGACCCTCTGACAGTACAGCTCTGCTCTCCCTCAGCACTGACCCTCTGACAGTACAGCTCTGCTCTCCCTCAGCACTGACCCTCTGACAGTACAGCTCTGCTCTCCCTCAGCACTGACCCTCTGACAGTACAGCTCTGCTCTCCCTGAGCACTGACCCTCTGACAGTACAGCTCTGCTCTCCCTCAGCACTGACCCTCTGACAGTACAGCTCTGCTCTCCCTGAGCACTGACCCTCTGACAGTACAGCTCTGCTCTCCCTCAGCACTGACCCTCTGACAGTACAGCTCTGCTCTCCCTCAGCACTGACCTCTGACAGTACAGCTCTGCTCTCCCTCAGCACTGACCCTCTGACAGTACAGCTCTGCTCTCCCTCAGCACTGACCCTCTGACAGTACAGCTCTGCTCTCCCTCAGCACTGACCTCTGACAGTACAGCTCTGCTCTCCCTCAGCACTGACCCTCTGACAGTACAGCTCTGCTCTCCCTCAGCACTGACCCTCTGACAGTACAGCTCTGCTCTCCCTCAGCACTGACCCTCTGACAGTACAGCTCTGCTCTCCCTCAGCACTGACCCTCTGACAGTACAGCTCTGCTCTCCCTCAGCACTGACCCTCTGACAGTACAGCTCTGCTCTCCCTCAGCACTGACCCTCTGACAGTACAGCTCTGCTCTCCCTCAGCCTGACCCTCTGACAGTACAGCTCTGCTCTCCCTCAGCACTGACCCTCTGACAGTACAGCTCTGCTCTCCCTCAGCACTGACCCTCTGACAGTACAGCTCTGCTCTCCCTCAGCACTGACCCTCTGACAGTACAGCTCTGCTCTCCCTCAGCCTGACCCTCTGACAGTACAGCTCTGCTCTCCCTCAGCACTGACCCTCTGACAGTACAGCTCTGCTCTCCCTCAGCACTGACCCTCTGACAGTACAGCTCTGCTCTCCCTCAGCACTGACCCTCTGACAGTACAGCTCTGCTCTCCCTCAGCACTGACCCTCTGACAGTACAGCTCTGCTCTCCCTCAGCACTGACCCTCTGACAGTACAGCTCTGCTCTCCCTCAGCACTGACCCTCTGACAGTACAGCTCTGCTCTCCCTCAGTCCTGACCCTCTGACAGTACAGCTCTGCTCTCCCTCAGCACTGACCCTCTGACAGTACAGCTCTGCTCTCCCTCAGCACTGACCCTCTGACAGTACAGCTCTGCTCTCCCTCAGCACTGACCCTCTGACAGTACAGCTCTGCTCTCCCTCAGCACTGACCCTCTGACAGTACAGCTCTGCTCTCCCTCAGCCTGACCCTCTGACAGTACAGCTCTGCTCTCCCTCAGCACTGACCCTCTGACAGTACAGCTCTGCTCTCCCTCAGCACTGACCCTCTGACAGTACAGCTCTGCTCTCCCTCAGCACTGACCCTCTGACAGTACAGCTCTGCTCTCCCTCAGCACTGACCCTCTGACAGTACAGCTCTGCTCTCCCTCAGCACTGACCCTCTGACAGTACAGCTCTGCTCTCCCTCAGCACTGACCCTCTGACAGTACAGCTCTGCTCTCCCTCAGCACTGACCCTCTGACAGTACAGCTCTGCTCTCCCTCAGCACTGACCCTCTGACAGTACAGCTCTGCTCTCCCTCAGCACTGACCCTCTGACAGTACAGCTCTGCTCTCCCTCAGCACTGACCCTCTGACAGTACAGCTCTGCTCTCCCTCAGCACTGACCTCTGACAGTACAGCTCTGCTCTCCCTCAGCACTGACCCTCTGACAGTACAGCTCTGCTCTCCCTCAGCACTGACCCTCTGACAGTACAGCTCTGCTCTCCTCAGCACTGACCCTCTGACAGTACAGCTCTGCTCTCCCTCAGCCTGACCCTCTGACAGTACAGCTCTGCTCTCCCTCAGCACTGACCCTCTGACAGTACAGCTCTGCTCTCCCTGAGCACTGACCCTCTGACAGTACAGCTCTGCTCTCCCTCAGCACTGACCCTCTGACAGTACAGCTCTGCTCTCCCTGAGCACTGACCCTCTGACAGTACAGCTCTGCTCTCCCTCAGCACTGACCCTCTGACAGTACAGCTCTGCTCTCCCTCAGCACTGACCCTCTGACAGTACAGCTCTGCTCTCCCTCAGCACTGACCCTCTGACAGTACAGCTCTGCTCTCCCTCAGCACTGACCCTCTGACAGTACAGCTCTGCTCTCCCTCAGCACTGACCTCTGACAGTACAGCTCTGCTCTCCCTCAGCACTGACCTCTGACAGTACAGCTCTGCTCTCCCTCAGCACTGACCCTCTGACAGTACAGCTCTGCTCTCCCTCAGCACTGACCCTCTGACAGTACAGCTCTGCTCTCCCTCAGCACTGACCCTCTGACAGTACAGCTCTGCTCTCCCTCACCACTGACCCTCTGACAGTACAGCTCTGCTCTCCCTCAGCACTGACCCTCTGACAGTACAGCTCTGCTCTCCCTCAGCACTGACCTCTGACAGTACAGCTCTGCTCTCCCTCAGCACTGACCCTCTGACAGTACAGCTCTGCTCTCCCTCAGCCTGACCCTCTGACAGTACAGCTCTGCTCTCCCTCAGCACTGACCCTCTGACAGTACAGCTCTGCTCTCCCTCAGCACTGACCCTCTGACAGTACAGCTCTGCTCTCCCTCAGCACTGACCCTCTGACAGTACAGCTCTGCTCTCCCTCAGCACTGACCCTCTGACAGTACAGCTCTGCTCTCCCTCAGCACTGACCCTCTGACAGTACAGCTCTGCTCTCCCTCAGCACTGACCCTCTGACAGTACAGCTCTGCTCTCCCTCAGCACTGACCCTCTGACAGTACAGCTCTGCTCTCCCTCAGCACTGACCCTCTGACAGTACAGCTCTGCTCTCCCTCAGCACTGACCTCTGACAGTACAGCTCTGCTCTCCCTCAGCACTGACCTCTGACAGTACAGCTCTGCTCTCCCTCAGCACTGACCCTCTGACAGTACAGCTCTGCTCTCCCTCAGCACTGACCTCTGACAGTACAGCTCTGCTCTCCTCAGCACTGACCCTCTGACAGTACAGCTCTGCTCTCCCTCAGCACTGACCCTCTGACAGTACAGCTCTGCTCTCCCTCAGCACTGACCCTCTGACAGTACAGCTCTGCTCTCCCTCAGCACTGACCCTCTGACAGTACAGCTCTGCTCTCCCTCAGCACTGACCCTCTGACAGTACAGCTCTGCTCTCCCTCAGCACTGACCCTCTGACAGTACAGCTCTGCTCCCCTCAGCACTGACCCTCTGACAGTACAGCTCTGCTCTCCCTCAGCACTGACCCTCTGACAGTACAGCTCTGCTCTCCCTCAGCACTGACCCTCTGACAGTACAGCTCTGCTCTCCCTCAGCACTGACCCTCTGACAGTACAGCTCTGCTCTCCCTCAGCCTGACCCTCTGACAGTACAGCTCTGCTCTCCCTCAGTCCTGACCCTCTGACAGTACAGCTCTGCTCTCCCTCAGCACTGACCCTCTGACAGTACAGCTCTGCTCTCCCTCAGCCTGACCCTCTGACAGTACAGCTCTGCTCTCCCTCAGCCTGACCCTCTGACAGTACAGCTCTGCTCTCCCTCAGTCCTGACCCTCTGACAGTACAGCTCTGCTCTCCCTCAGCACTGACCCTCTGACAGTACAGCTCTGCTCTCCTCAGCACTGACCCTCTGACAGTACAGCTCTGCTCTCCTCAGCACTGACCCTCTGACAGTACAGCTCTGCTCTCCCTCAGCACTGACCCTCTGACAGTACAGCTCTGCTCTCCCTCAGCACTGACCCTCTGACAGTACAGCTCTGCTCTCCCTCAGCACTGACCCTCTGACAGTACAGCTCTGCTCTCCCTCAGCACTGACCCTCTGACAGTACAGCTCTGCTCTCCCTCAGCACTGACCCTCTGACAGTACAGCTCTGCTCTCCCTCAGCACTGACCCTCTGACAGTACAGCTCTGCTCTCCCTCAGCACTGACCCTCTGACAGTACAGCTCTGCTCTCCCTCAGCACTGACCCTCTGACAGTACAGCTCTGCTCTCCCTCAGCACTGACCCTCTGACAGTACAGCTCTGCTCTCCCTCAGCACTGACCCTCTGACAGTACAGCTCTGCTCTCCCTCAGCACTGACCCTCTGACAGTACAGCTCTGCTCTCCCTCAGCACTGACCCTCTGACAGTACAGCTCTGCTCTCCCTCAGCACTGACCCTCTGACAGTACAGCTCTGCTCTCCCTCAGCCTGACCCTCTGACAGTACAGCTCTGCTCTCCCTCAGCACTGACCCTCTGACAGTACAGCTCTGCTCTCCCTCAGCACTGACCCTCTGACAGTACAGCTCTGCTCTCCCTCAGCACTGACCCTCTGACAGTACAGCTCTGCTCTCCCTCAGCACTGACCCTCTGACAGTACAGCTCTGCTCTCCCTCAGCACTGACCCTCTGACAGTACAGCTCTGCTCTCCCTCAGCCTGACCCTCTGACAGTACAGCTCTGCTCTCCCTCAGCACTGACCCTCTGACAGTACAGCTCTGCTCTCCCTCAGCACTGACCTCTGACAGTACAGCTCTGCTCTCCCTCAGCACTGACCCTCTGACAGTACAGCTCTGCTCTCCCTCAGCACTGACCCTCTGACAGTACAGCTCTGCTCTCCCTCAGCACTGACCCTCTGACAGTACAGCTCTGCTCTCCCTCAGCACTGACCCTCTGACAGTACAGCTCTGCTCTCCCTCAGCACTGACCCTCTGACAGTACAGCTCTGCTCTCCCTCAGCACTGACCCTCTGACAGTACAGCTCTGCTCTCCCTCAGCACTGACCTCTGACAGTACAGCTCTGCTCTCCCTCAGCACTGACCCTCTGACAGTACAGCTCTGCTCTCCCTCAGCACTGACCCTCTGACAGTACAGCTCTGCTCTCCCTCAGCACTGACCCTCTGACAGTACAGCTCTGCTCTCCCTCAGCACTGACCCTCTGACAGTACAGCTCTGCTCTCCCTCAGCACTGACCCTCTGACAGTACAGCTCTGCTCTCCCTCAGCACTGACCCTCTGACAGTACAGCTCTGCTCTCCCTCAGCACTGACCCTCTGACAGTACAGCTCTGCTCTCCCTCAGCACTGACCCTCTGACAGTACAGCTCTGCTCTCCCTCAGCACTGACCCTCTGACAGTACAGCTCTGCTCTCCCTCAGCACTGACCCTCTGACAGTACAGCTCTGCTCTCCCTCAGCACTGACCCTCTGACAGTACAGCTCTGCTCTCCCTCAGCACTGACCCTCTGACAGTACAGCTCTGCTCTCCCTCAGCCTGACCCTCTGACAGTACAGCTCTGCTCTCCCTCAGCACTGACCCTCTGACAGTACAGCTCTGCTCTCCCTCAGCACTGACCCTCTGACAGTACAGCTCTGCTCTCCCTCAGCACTGACCCTCTGACAGTACAGCTCTGCTCTCCCTCAGCACTGACCCTCTGACAGTACAGCTCTGCTCTCCCTCAGCACTGACCCTCTGACAGTACAGCTCTGCTCTCCCTCAGCACTGACCCTCTGACAGTACAGCTCTGCTCTCCCTCAGCACTGACCCTCTGACAGTACAGCTCTGCTCTCCCTCAGCACTGACCCTCTGACAGTACAGCTCTGCTCTCCCTCAGCACTGACCCTCTGACAGTACAGCTCTGCTCTCCCTCAGCACTGACCCTCTGACAGTACAGCTCTGCTCTCCCTCAGCACTGACCCTCTGACAGTACAGCTCTGCTCTCCCTCAGCACTGACCCTCTGACAGTACAGCTCTGCTCTCCCTCAGCACTGACCTCTGACAGTACAGCTCTGCTCTCCTCAGCACTGACCCTCTGACAGTACAGCTCTGCTCTCCCTCAGCACTGACCTCTGACAGTACAGCTCTGCTCTCCCTCAGCACTGACCCTCTGACAGTACAGCTCTGCTCTCCCTCAGCACTGACCCTCTGACAGTACAGCTCTGCTCTCCCTCAGCACTGACCTCTGACAGTACAGCTCTGCTCTCCCTCAGCACTGACCCTCTGACAGTACAGCTCTGCTCTCCCTCAGCACTGACCCTCTGACAGTACAGCTCTGCTCTCCCTCAGCACTGACCCTCTGACAGTACAGCTCTGCTCTCCCTCAGCACTGACCCTCTGACAGTACAGCTCTGCTCTCCCTCAGCACTGACCCTCTGACAGTACAGCTCTGCTCTCCTCAGCACTGACCCTCTGACAGTACAGCTCTGCTCTCCCTCAGCACTGACCCTCTGACAGTACAGCTCTGCTCTCCCTCAGCACTGACCCTCTGACAGTACAGCTCTGCTCTCCCTCAGCACTGACCCTCTGACAGTACAGCTCTGCTCTCCCTCAGCACTGACCTCTGACAGTACAGCTCTGCTCTCCTCAGCACTGACCCTCTGACAGTACAGCTCTGCTCTCCCTCAGCACTGACCCTCTGACAGTACAGCTCTGCTCTCCCTCAGCACTGACCCTCTGACAGTACAGCTCTGCTCTCCCTCAGCACTGACCTCTGACAGTACAGCTCTGCTCTCCTCAGCACTGACCCTCTGACAGTACAGCTCTGCTCTCCCTCAGCACTGACCCTCTGACAGTACAGCTCTGCTCTCCCTCAGCACTGACCCTCTGACAGTACAGCTCTGCTCTCCCTCAGCCTGACCCTCTGACAGTACAGCTCTGCTCTCCTCAGCACTGACCCTCTGACAGTACAGCTCTGCTCTCCCTCAGCACTGACCCTCTGACAGTACAGCTCTGCTCTCCCTCAGCACTGACCCTCTGACAGTACAGCTCTGCTCTCCCTCAGCACTGACCCTCTGACAGTACAGCTCTGCTCTCCCTCAGCACTGACCCTCTGACAGTACAGCTCTGCTCTCCTCAGCACTGACCCTCTGACAGTACAGCTCTGCTCTCCCTCAGCACTGACCCTCTGACAGTACAGCTCTGCTCTCCTCAGCACTGACCCTCTGACAGTACAGCTCTGCTCTCCCTCAGCACTGACCCTCTGACAGTACAGCTCTGCTCTCCCTCAGCACTGACCCTCTGACAGTACAGCTCTGCTCTCCTCAGCACTGACCCTCTGACAGTACAGCTCTGCTCTCCCTCAGCCTGACCCTCTGACAGTACAGCTCTGCTCTCCCTCAGCACTGACCCTCTGACAGTACAGCTCTGCTCTCCCTCAGCACTGACCCTCTGACAGTACAGCTCTGCTCTCCCTCAGCACTGACCCTCTGACAGTACAGCTCTGCTCTCCCTCAGCCTGACCCTCTGACAGTACAGCTCTGCTCTCCCTCAGCACTGACCCTCTGACAGTACAGCTCTGCTCTCCCTCAGCCTGACCCTCTGACAGTACAGCTCTGCTCTCCCTCAGCACTGACCCTCTGACAGTACAGCTCTGCTCTCCCTCAGCACTGACCCTCTGACAGTACAGCTCTGCTCTCCCTCAGCACTGACCCTCTGACAGTACAGCTCTGCTCTCCCTCAGCACTGACCCTCTGACAGTACAGCTCTGCTCTCCCTCAGCACTGACCTCTGACAGTACAGCTCTGCTCTCCCTCAGCCTGACCCTCTGACAGTACAGCTCTGCTCTCCTCAGCACTGACCCTCTGACAGTACAGCTCTGCTCTCCCTCAGCCTGACCCTCTGACAGTACAGCTCTGCTCTCCCTCAGCACTGACCCTCTGACAGTACAGCTCTGCTCTCCCTCAGCACTGACCCTCTGACAGTACAGCTCTGCTCTCCCTCAGCCTGACCCTCTGACAGTACAGCTCTGCTCTCCCTCAGCACTGACCCTCTGACAGTACAGCTCTGCTCTCCCTCAGCACTGACCCTCTGACAGTACAGCTCTGCTCTCCCTCAGCCTGACCCTCTGACAGTACAGCTCTGCTCTCCCTCAGCACTGACCTCTGACAGTACAGCTCTGCTCTCCCTCAGCACTGACCCTCTGACAGTACAGCTCTGCTCTCCCTCAGCACTGACCCTCTGACAGTACAGCTCTGCTCTCCCTCAGCACTGA
Organism: Hemiscyllium ocellatum; assembly: GCF_020745735.1. Taxonomy (NCBI): domain Eukaryota; kingdom Metazoa; phylum Chordata; class Chondrichthyes; order Orectolobiformes; family Hemiscylliidae; genus Hemiscyllium; species Hemiscyllium ocellatum. The sequence goes on along the minus strand of NC_083444.1, from coordinate 3,305,595 downwards.
CCCTCTGACAGTACAGCTCTGCTCTCCCTCAGCACTGACCCTCTGACAGTACAGCTCTGCTCTCCTCAGCACTGACCCTCTGACAGTACAGCTCTGCTCTCCCTCAGCACTGACCCTCTGACAGTACAGCTCTGCTCTCCCTCAGCACTGACCCTCTGACAGTACAGCTCTGCTCTCCCTCAGCACTGACCTCTGACAGTACAGCTCTGCTCTCCTCAGCACTGACCCTCTGACAGTACAGCTCTGCTCTCCCTCAGCCTGACCCTCTGACAGTACAGCTCTGCTCTCCCTCAGCACTGACCTCTGACAGTACAGCTCTGCTCTCCCTCACCACTGACCCTCTGACAGTACAGCTCTGCTCTCCCTCAGCACTGACCCTCTGACAGTACAGCTCTGCTCTCCCTCAGCACTGACCTCTGACAGTACAGCTCTGCTCTCCCTCAGCACTGACCCTCTGACAGTACAGCTCTGCTCTCCCTCAGCACTGACCTCTGACAGTACAGCTCTGCTCTCCCTCAGCACTGACCCTCTGACAGTACAGCTCTGCTCTCCCTCAGCACTGACCCTCTGACAGTACAGCTCTGCTCTCCTCAGCACTGACCCTCTGACAGTACAGCTCTGCTCTCCCTCAGCCTGACCCTCTGACAGTACAGCTCTGCTCTCCCTCAGCACTGACCCTCTGACAGTACAGCTCTGCTCTCCCTCAGCACTGACCCTCTGACAGTACAGCTCTGCTCTCCCTCAGCACTGACCCTCTGACAGTACAGCTCTGCTCTCCCTCAGCACTGACCCTCTGACAGTACAGCTCTGCTCTCCCTCAGCACTGACCCTCTGACAGTACAGCTCTGCTCTCCCTCAGCACTGACCCTCTGACAGTACAGCTCTGCTCTCCCTCAGCACTGACCCTCTGAAGTACAGCTCTGCTCTCCCTCAGCCTGACCCTCTGACAGTACAGCTCTGCTCTCCTCAGCACTGACCCTCTGACAGTACAGCTCTGCTCTCCCTCAGCACTGACCTCTGACAGTACAGCTCTGCTCTCCCTCAGCCTGACCCTCTGACAGTACAGCTCTGCTCTCCCTCAGCCTGACCCTCTGACAGTACAGCTCTGCTCTCCCTCAGCACTGACCCTCTGACAGTACAGCTCTGCTCTCCTCAGCACTGACCCTCTGACAGTACAGCTCTGCTCTCCTCAGCACTGACCCTCTGACAGTACAGCTCTGCTCTCCCTCAGCACTGACCCTCTGACAGTACAGCTCTGCTCTCCCTCAGCACTGACCCTCTGACAGTACAGCTCTGCTCTCCCTCAGCATGACCCTCTGACAGTACAGCTCTGCTCTCCTCAGCACTGACCCTCTGACAGTACAGCTCTGCTCTCCCTCAGCACTGACCCTCTGACAGTACAGCTCTGCTCTCCCTCAGCACTGACCCTCTGACAGTACAGCTCTGCTCTCCCTCAGCACTGACCCTCTGACAGTACAGCTCTGCTCTCCCTCAGCACTGACCCTCTGACAGTACAGCTCTGCTCTCCCTCAGCACTGACCCTCTGACAGTACAGCTCTGCTCTCCCTCAGCACTGACCCTCTGACAGTACAGCTCTGCTCTCCTCAGCACTGACCCTCTGACAGTACAGCTCTGCTCTCCCTCAGCACTGACCCTCTGACAGTACAGCTCTGCTCTCCCTCAGCACTGACCCTCTGACAGTACAGCTCTGCTCTCCCTCAGCACTGACCTCTGACAGTACAGCTCTGCTCTCCTCAGCACTGACCCTCTGACAGTACAGCTCTGCTCTCCTCAGCACTGACCCTCTGACAGTACAGCTCTGCTCTCCCTCAGCACTGACCTCTGACAGTACAGCTCTGCTCTCCTCAGCACTGACCCTCTGACAGTACAGCTCTGCTCTCCTCAGCACTGACCTCTGACAGTACAGCTCTGCTCTCCCTCAGCACTGACCCTCTGACAGTACAGCTCTGCTCTCCCTCAGCACTGACCCTCTGACAGTACAGCTCTGCTCTCCCTCAGCACTGACCCTCTGACAGTACAGCTCTGCTCTCCTCAGCACTGACCTCTGACAGTACAGCTCTGCTCTCCTCAGCACTGACCCTCTGACAGTACAGCTCTGCTCTCCTCAGCACTGACCCTCTGACAGTACAGCTCTGCTCTCCCTCAGCACTGACCCTCTGACAGTACAGCTCTGCTCTCCTCAGCACTGACCTCTGACAGTACAGCTCTGCTCTCCCTCACAGTCCTGACCTCTGACAGTACAGCTCTGCTCTCCCTCAGCACTGACCCTCTGACAGTACAGCTCTGCTCTCCCTCAGCACTGACCTCTGACAGTATTACAGCTCTGCTCTCCCTCAGTCCTGACCTCTGACAGTACAGCTCTGCTCTCCCTCAGCACTGACCCTCTGACAGTACAGCTCTGCTCTCCTCAGCCTGACCTCTGACAGTACAGCTCTGCTCTCCCTCAGCACTGACCCTCTGACAGTACAGCTCTGCTCTCCCTCAGCACTGACCCTCTGACAGTACAGCTCTGCTCTCCCTCAGCACTGACCCTCTGACAGTACAGCTCTGCTCTCCCTCAGCACTGACCCTCTGACAGTACAGCTCTGCTCTCCCTCAGCACTGACCCTCTGACAGTACAGCTCTGCTCTCCCTCAGCACTGACCCTCTGACAGTACAGCTCTGCTCTCCCTCAGCACTGACCCTCTGACAGTTACAGCTCTGCTCTCCTCAGCACTGACCCTCTGACAGTACAGCTCTGCTCTCCCTCAGCACTGACCCTCTGACAGTACAGCTCTGCTCTCCCTCAGCACTGACCTCTGACAGTACAGCTCTGCTCTCCCTCAGCACTGACCCTCTGACAGTACAGCTCTGCTCTCCCTCAGCACTGACCCTCTGACAGTACAGCTCTGCTCTCCCTCAGCACTGACCTCTGACAGTACAGCTCTGCTCTCCTCAGCACTGACCCTCTGACAGTACAGCTCTGCTCTCCTCAGCACTGACCTCTGACAGTACAGCTCTGCTCTCCCTCAGCACTGACCTCTGACAGTACAGCTCTGCTCTCCCTCAGCACTGACCCTCTGACAGTACAGCTCTGCTCTCCCTCAGCACTGACCCTCTGACAGTACAGCTCTGCTCTCCTCAGCACTGACCTCTGACAGTACAGCTCTGCTCTCCACAGTCCTGACCCTCTGACAGTACAGCTCTGCTCTCCCTCAGCACTGACCTCTGACAGTACAGCTCTGCTCTCCCTCAGCACTGACCCTCTGACAGTACAGCTCTGCTCTCCCTCAGCACTGACCCTCTGACAGTACAGCTCTGCTCTCCCTCAGCACTGACCCTCTGACAGTACAGCTTGCTCTCCCTCAGCACTGCCCCCCCCACCCCTGACCCTTGACAGTACAGCTCTGCTCTCCCTCAGCACTGACCCTCTGACAGTACAGCTCTGCTCTCCTCAGCACTGACCCTCTGACAGTACAGCTCTGCTCTCCCTCAGCACTGACCCTCTGACAGTACAGCTCTGCTCTCCCTCAGCACTGACCCTCTGACAGTACAGCTCTGCTCTCCCTCAGCACTGACTCTGACATTACAGCTCTGCTCTCCTCAGCACTGACCCTCTGACAGTACAGCTCTGCTCTCCCTCAGCACTGACCCTCTGACAGTACAGCTCTGCTCTCCCTCAGCCTGACCCTCTGACAGTACAGCTCTGCTCTCCCTCAGCACTGACCCTCTGACAGTACAGCTCTGCTCTCCCTCAGCACTGACCCTCTGACAACAGCTCTGCCCTCCCCTCAGCACTGACCTCTGACAGTACAGCTCTGCTCTCCTCAGCACTGACCCTCTGACAGTACAGCTCTGCTCTCCCTCAGCACTGACCTCTGACAGTACAGCTCTGCTCTCCCTCAGCACTGACCCTCTGACAGTACAGCTCTGCTCTCCCTCAGCACTGACCCTCTGACAGTACAGCTCTGCTCTCCCTCAGCACTGACCTCTGACAGTACAGCTCTGCTCTCCCTCAGCACTGACCTCTGACAGTACAGCTCTGCTCTCCTCAGCACTGACCCTCTGACAGTACAGCTCTGCTCTCCTCGCACTGACCCTCTGACAGTACAGCTCTGCTCTCCCTCAGCACTGACCCTCTGACAGTACAGCTCTGCTCCCCCTCAGCACTGACCCTCTGACAGTACAGCTCTGCTCTCCCTCAGCACTGACCCTCTGACAGTACAGCTCTGCTCTCCCTCAGCACTGACCCTCTGACAGTACAGCTCTGCTCTCCCTCAGCACTGACCCTCTGACAGTACAGCTCTGCTCTCCCTCAGCACTGACCCTCTGACAGTACAGCTCTGCTCTCCCTCAGCACTGACCTCTGACAGTACAGCTCTGCTCTCCCTCAGCACTGACCCTCTGACAGTACAGCTCTGCTCTCCCTCAGCACTGACCCTCTGACAGTACAGCTCTGCTCTCCCTCAGCACTGACCCTCTGACAGTACAGCTCTGCTCTCCCTCAGCACTGACCCTCTGACAGTACAGCTCTGCTCTCCCTCAGCACTGACCCTCTGACAGTACAGCTCTGCTCTCCCTCAGCACTGACCTCTGACAGTACAGCTCTGCTCTCCCTCAGCACTGACCTCTGACAGTACAGCTCTGCTCTCCCTCAGCCTGACCCTCTGACAGTACAGCTCTGCTCTCCCTCAGCACTGACCCTCTGACAGTACAGCTCTGCTCTCCCTCAGCACTGACCTCTGACAGTACAGCTCTGCTTCCCTCAGCACTGACCCTCTGACAGTACAGCTCTGCTCTCCCTCAGCCCTGACCCTCTGACAGTACAGCTCTGCTCTCCCTCAGCACTGACCCTCTGACATTACAGCTCTGCTCTCCCTCAGCACTGAACCTCTGACAGTACAGCTCTGCTCTCCCTCAGCCTGACCCTCTGACAGTACAGCTCTGCTCTCCCTCAGCACTGACCTCTGACAGTACAGCTCTGCTCTCCCTCAGCACTGACCCTCTGACAGTACAGCTCTGCTCTCCCTCAGCACTGACCCTCTGACAGTACAGCTCTGCTCTCCCTCAGCACTGACCCTCTGACAGTACAGCTCTGCTCTCCCTCAGCACTGACCCTCTGACAGTACAGCTCTGCTCTCCTCAGCACTGACCCTCTGACAGTACAGCTCTGCTCTCCCTCAGCACTGACCCTCTGACAGTACAGCTCTGCTCTCCCTCAGCAATGACCCTCTGACAGTACAGCTCTGCTCTCCCTCAGCACTGACCCTCTGACAGTACAGCTCTGCTCTCCCTCAGCACTGACCCTCTGACAGTACAGCTCTGCTCTCCCTCAGCCTGACCCTCTGACAGTACAGCTCTGCTCTCCCTCAGCACTGACCCTCTGACAGTACAGCTCTGATCTCCCTCAGCACTGACCCTCTGACAGTACAGCTCTGCTCTCCCTCAGCACTGACCTCTGACAGTACAGCTCTGCTCTCCCTCAGCACTGACCCTCTGACAGTACAGCTCTGCTCTCCTCAGCACTGACCCTCTGACAGTACAGCTCTGCTCTCCTCAGCACTGACCTCTGACAGTACAGCTCTGCTCTCCCTCAGCACTGACCCTCTGACAGTACAGCTCTGCTCTCCCTCAGCCTGACCCTCTGACAGTACAGCTCTGCTCTCCCTCAGCACTGACCCTCTGACAGTACAGCTCTGCTCTCCCTCAGCACTGACCTCTGACAGTACAGCTCTGCTCTCCCTCAGCACTGACCTCTGACAGTACAGCTCTGCTCTCCCTCAGCACTGACCCTCTGACAGTACAGCTCTGCTCTCCCTCAGCACTGACCTCTGACAGTACAGCTCTGCTCTCCCTCAGCACTGACCTCTGACAGTACAGCTCTGCTCTCCCTCAGCCTGACCCTCTGACAGTACAGCTCTGCTCTCCCTCAGCACTGACCCTCTGACAGTACAGCTCTGCTCTCCCTCAGCACTGACCCTCTGACAGTACAGCTCTGCTCTCCTCAGCACTGACCCTCTGACAGTACAGCTCTGCTCTCCCTCAGCACTGACCTCTGACAGTACAGCTCTGCTCTCCCTCAGCATGACCCTCTGACAGTACAGCTCTGCTCTCCCTCAGCACTGACCCTCTGACAGTACAGCTCTGCTCCTCCCTCAGCCCTGACCCTCTGACAGTACAGCTCTGCTCTCCCTCAGCACTGACCCTCTGACAGTACAGCTCTGCTCTCCCTCAGCACTGACCTCTGACAGTACAGCTCTGCTCTCCCTCAGCCTGACCCTCTGACAGTACAGCTCTGCTCTCCCTCAGCACTGACCCTCTGACAGTACAGCTCTGCTCTCCCTCAGCACTGACCCTCTGACAGTACAGCTCTGCTCTCCCTCAGCACTGACCTCTGACAGTACAGCTCTGCTCTCCTCAGCACTGACCCTCTGACAGTACAGCTCTGCTCTCCCTCAGCACTGACCCTCTGACAGTACAGCTCTGCTCTCCCTCAGCACTGACCCTCTGACAGTACAGCTCTGCTCTCCTCAGCACTGACCCTCTGACAGTACAGCTCTGCTCTCCCTCAGCACTGACCCTCTGACAGTACAGCTCTGCTCTCCCTCAGCACTGACCCTCTGACAGTACAGCTCTGCTCTCCCTCAGCACTGACCTCTGACAGTACAGCTCTGCTCTCCCTCAGCACTGACCCTCTGACAGTACAGCTCTGCTCTCCCTCAGCACTGACCCTCTGACAGTACAGCTCTGCTCTCCCTCAGCACTGACCCTCTGACATTACAGCTCTGCTCTCCCTCAGCACTGACCTCTGACAGTACAGCTCTGCTCTCCCTCAGCACTGACCCTCTGAAAGTACCCCTCTCCTCTCCCTGAGTCCTGACCCTTTAACATTACAGCTCTGCTCTCCCTCAGCACTGACCCTCTGACAGTACAGCTCTGCTCTCCCTCAGCCCTGACCTCTGACAGTACAGCTCTGCTCTCCCTCAGCACTGACCCTCTGACAGTACAGCTCTGCTCTCCCTCAGCACTGACCCTCTGACAGTACAGGTCTGCTCTCCCTCAGTCCTGATCCTCTGACAGTACAGCTCTGCTCTCCTCAGCACTGACCCTCTGACAGGACAGCTCTGCTCTCCCTCAGTCCTGACCTCTGACAGTACAGCTCTGCTCTCCCTCAGCACTGACCCTCTGACAGTACAGCTCTGCTCTCCCTCAGTCCTGACCTCTGACAGTACAGCTCTGCTCTCCCTCAGCACTGACCCTCTGACAGTACAGCTCTGCTCTCCCTCAGCACTGACCCTCTGACAGTACAGCTCTGCTCTCCCTCAGCATGACCTCTGACAGTACAGCTCTGTCTCCCTCAGCACTGACCCTCTGACAGTACAGCTTGCTTCCTCAGCATGACCCTCTGACAGTACAGCTCTGCTCTCCCTCAGCACTGACCTTTGACAGTACAGCTCTGCTCTCCCTCAGCACTGACCCTCTGACAGTACAGCTCTGCTCTCCCTCAGCACTGACCTCTGACAGTACAGCTCTGCTCTCCCTCAGCACTGACCCTCTGACAGTACAGCTCTGCTCTCCCTCAGCACTGACCCTCTGACAGTACAGCTCTGCTCTCCCTCAGCCCTGACCCTCTGACAGTACAGCTCTGCTCTCCCTCAGCACTGACCCTCTGACAGTACAGCTCTGCTCTCCCTCAGCACTGACCCTCTGACAGTACAGCTCTGCTCTCCCTCAGTCCTGACCCTCTGACAGTACAGCTCTGCTCTCCCTCAGCACTGACCCTCTGACAGTACAGCTCTGCTCTCCCTCAGCACTGACCCTCTGACAGTACAGCTCTGCTCTCCCTCAGCACTGACCCTCTGACATACAGCTCTGCTCTCCCTCAGCACTGACCTCTGACAGTACAGCTCTGCTCTCCCTCAGCACTGACCCTCTGACAGTACAGCTCTGCTCTCCCTCAGCACTGACCTCTGACAGTACAGCTCTGCTCTCCTCAGCACTGACCCTCTGACAGTACAGCTCTGCTCTCCCTCAGCAGTGACCCTCTGACAGTACAGCTCTGCTCTCCCTCAGCACTGACCCTCTGACAGTACAGCTCTGCTCTCCTCAGCACTGACCTCTGACAGTACAGCTCTGCTCTCCCTCAGCACTGACCCTCTGACAGTACAGCTCTGCTCTCCCTCAGCACTGACCCTCTGACAGTACAGCTCTGCTCTCCTCAGCACTGACCCTCTGACAGTACAGCTCTGCTCTCCCTCAGCACTGACCCTCTGACAGTACAGCTCTGCTCTCCCTCAGCACTGACCCTCTGACAGTACAGCTCTGCTCTCCCTCAGCACTGACCTCTGACAGTACAGCTCTGCTCTCCCTCAGCACTGACCCTCTGACAGTACAGCTCTGCTCTCCCTCAGCACTGACCCTCTGACAGTACAGCTCTGCTCTCCCTCAGCACTGACCCTCTGACAGTACAGCTCTGCTCTCCCTCAGCACTGACCCTCTGACAGTACAGCTTGTTCTCCTCAGCACTGACCCTCTGACAGTACAGCCTGCTCTCCCTCAGCACTGACCCTCTGACAGTACAGCTCTGCTCTCCCTCAGCCTGACCTCTGACAGTACAGCTCTGCTCTCCCTCAGCACTGACCTCTGACAGTACAGCTCTGCTCTCCTCAGCACTGACCCTCTGACAGTACAGCTCTGCTCTCCCTCAGCACTGACCTCTGACAGTACAGCTCTGCTCTCCCTCAGCACTGACCCTCTGACAGTACAGCTCTCCTCCCTCAGTCCTGACCCTCTGACAGTACAGCTCTGCTCTCCCTCAGCACTGACCCTCTGACAGTACAGCTCTGCTCTCCCTCAGCACTGACCCTCTGACAGTACAGCTCTGCTCTCCCTCAGCACTGACCCTCTGACAGTACAGCTCTGCTCTCCTCGTCCTGACCTCTGACAGTACAGCTCTGCTCTCCCTCAGCACTGACCTCTGACATTACAGCTCTGCTCTCCCTCAGCCTGACCCTCTGACAGTACAGCTCTGCTCTCCCTCAGCACTGACCCTCTGACAGTACAGCTCTGTTCTCCCTCAGCACTGACCCTCTGACAGTACAGCTCTGCTCTCCTCAGCACTGACCCTCTGACAGTACAGCTCTGCTCTCCTCAGCACTGACCCTCTGACAGACAGCTCTGCTCTCCCTCAGCACTGACCCTCTGACAGTACAGCTCTGCTCTCCTCAGCACTGACCCTCTGACAGTACAGCTCTGCTCTCCTCAGCACTGACCCTCTGACAGTACAGCTCTGCTCTCCTCAGCACTGACCCTCTGACAGTACAGCTCTGCTCTCCCTCAGCACTGACCCTCTGACAGTACAGCTCTGCTCTCCCTCAGCACTGACCCTCTGACAGTACAGCTCTGCTCTCCCTCAGCACTGACCCTCTGACAGTTACAGCTCTGCTCTCCCTCAGCACTGACCTCTGACAGTACAGCTCTTGCTCTCCCTCAGCACTGACCCTCTGACAGTACAGCTCTGCTCTCCCTCAGCACTGACCCTCTGACAGTACAGCTCTGCTCTCCTCAGCATGACCCTCTGACAGTACAGCTCTGCTCTCCCTCAGCACTGACCCTCTGACAGTACAGCTCTGCTCTCCCTCAGCCCTGACCTCTGACAGTACAGCTCTGCTCTCCCTCAGCACTGACCCTCTGACAGTACAGCTCTG